>NC_083589.1:62953881-63013881 GCF_027579695.1 Neoarius graeffei | reverse complement strand
TATGTTGGGGATGCCCTCAATTGTAAGGGATTTCTACTTCAGTGCTCCTTTTACTTCTCAGCCATGCCTAACATCTCTGAGGAAAGTAAGATCGCTAACTTTCTTTTGTTTCTCACCAGCAAAGTGCTATAGTGGGCTAGCACAGTATGGAGGAATGGAGAGGAGCACATGATATCCTACAAACTTTTCCTCAAATTATTCAAACGAGTGTTTGATCGCAAACCTGAGGGGACTGAAGTCAGCGAGAGTTTACTCACCATCACACAAGGCGCTAGGGGAGTCACAGAATATGCCCTGGACTTCAGAATTTTAACGGCAGCCAGTGGATGGAATGAGCTGGCTTTTAAGGCGATGTTTTGCCAAGGTCTTCGCCCTGAAATTCTAAGCGAACTGGCATGTAGAGATAAACACCTTACCTTGGACTCCCTCATTGATCTAGCTATTCGACTGGCTCATCTACTCTCCAATCAACCCTCTCTCAAGGAGGACACCAGACCTGTTCAACATTCTGGTGCCTCCACACCTATGGAGGTTTCACAAACCCATTTGAAATGCTCTGAAAAAGAGGAGGAAAGAGGGGCTCTGTTCCTATTGTGGGAGTTCAGAGCATCTTATCACCCAGTATCCCATTCACCCACCTTGCACCAACCAAGCTGAGACCACTCCCGATTCGGTGAGTCCTGTAAGAAAATTCAACTCAGTCTTTTAAAATACCTGTATTGCTGAAACTGGCATCTTTGACACATGTGCTACTGTATCTGCCTTTGTTGACTCAGGGGCGGAGGGGACTTTCCTCAACTGCTCGATCATCCAGAAGTTCGGTCTGCCCACAACCCTTCTGCAGAGTCCACTCAGCATCAGGACCATTGATGGAGAACCAACAGGGGATGGTTTTGTTACTACTAGCACTGCTCCCATTCATATTCAAGTGGGTGCACTCCATTCTGAACTCATTTCTCTCTATGTGACCACTACCATTAATCATGATATCATCCTGGGATATCCTTGGTTACATCTTCACGACCCAATAAGGAGATTCTCCAGTGGTCATCCACATGTTTTCAGAACTGTCTTCTATGTCCCTAACTCTGTCTCTCCTCTACTTCGGTAGAGAGTCCACAGCCTGATTCTGTGAAGAATGTTCCTGAGTGTTATTCTGACCTGAGGGAAGTCTTTAGCAAGGGTACGGCTTGTGGCTTACCACCAGATTGTCCATACGACTGTGCCATCAATCTTCTGCAAGGTACGTCACCTCCACACAGTCGGATTTATCCCCTTTCTCAGAAGGAACAGACCACCATGGAGGAGTACATTCAAGAAGCCCTCAAACAGGGGTACATATGTTCATCAAAGGTCACCAGCATCAGCGGGGTTCTTCTTTGTGGAGAAAAAAGGTGGAGGTCTCCGACCCTGGATAGACTTCAGGGGACTCAATCAGATCTTTGTCAAATACGCCAATCCTATTCCACTGGTTTCCTCAGCTTTAGAACCACTTCATACTGCCAAGCTGTTCTCCAAACTTGACCTGTGCAGTGCCTACAACCTGGTCAGAATCAAGGAGGGCAACAAATGGAAGACTGCCTTCAGCACTACCGCTGGCCATTTTGAGTACAGGGTAATGCCTTATGGCCTTTCTTCAGCACCAAGTGTATTCCAATGTTTTATCAATGATGTGCTATGGGAAATGCTGGGCAAGTTTGTGATAGCATATATTGATTATATCTTGATCTAGTCTCCCGATGAGAAGAGCCATCTGGGACATGTCAGATCAGTTCTCCAATGCCTGTTAGCAAATCACCTCTACGTAAAAGCTGAGAAAAGCAAGTTCCACTTGCATCAGATCTCCTTTTTGGGTTATGTCATTGGCACAGAGGGAGTCAGTATGGACTCCTCTAAGGTCTCTGCAGTCACGTCCTGGCCAGTGCCCACATCTGCGAAGGAGCTCCAATGTTTCTTAGGTTTCACCAAGTTCTAGCATCACTTTATTAGAGGTTTCACTACCATTGCTTCTCCCCTAATGGCCTTGCTCAAAAAAGGACCCAAATGCCTCCACTGGAACCCTTCAGCAGAGGAAGCCTTCAATCAACGCAAGAATGCCTTCACTTCAGCCCTGATTCTGCAACACCCTGACCCGACCAAGTCATTCACAGTTGAGGTAGATGCCTCTGACACTGGAGTAGGAGGGATTTTGTCTCAGCATTTTGCTGAGAGACCCAAACTCCACCCGGTGGCATTCTTCTCAAGAAAACTCACATCAGCAGAGAGAAACTATGACATCAGGCATAGAGAATTACTAGCCATCAAGCTCACCCTTAAGGAGTAGAGACATTGGCTGGAGGGAGCCACACATCCCTTTGTGATATTGACCGACCATAAGAACCTAGAATATCTCAAGAAAGCCAAGAGACTTAACCCATGCCAAGCCAGATGGGCACTATTCTTCATACATTTCAATTTCACGATTCCCTTTCATCCTGGTTCCAAGAATACCAAGACTGATGCCCTATCCCAAACCTTCAACTCGTCAAATAATAGTCCTGAATCTCACCCCATTCTCTCATCTGACTATTTCATCCAGACCATTACTTGGGACTTAGATCAAGAAACAAAGAAATCTCAACCTTGGGAGAGCCCAGTCAACTGTCCACCAGAACTTCTTTATGTCCCGAAGCACCTCCGAGGGAGACTCATCATATGGGCACATGCGTCCCCCACCATGGGTCATCCAAGCAGCCAGTGAACTTACCAAATGCTGAAGCACAAGTACTGGTGGGAGAACATGTGAACAGAGGGTTAAATATCTCTAAAATGTAAAAATGCTTCCTGTTCTGAGTGTGCCCAGGCTAAAGTTCCATGAACCTCTCCTGCAGGTAAGCTCTGTCCCCTCCCTGTACCTCAAAAACCCTGGTCCCACCTGGCCATGGATTTCATTACAGATCTAACACCATCTCAAGGTAACACCACCATCCTGGTAACTGTAGACAGATTTTCTATGGCTCTGAGACTCATTCCGTAACCTGGTATCCCCACTGCATTTATTATCTATAATGATTATCTAGGTGTAACACACAAAACTGGTTACAAATTTAATACATTTGAAGTTTTTCATACTAATATAATGCATGTAGGCGGCACGGTGGTGTAGTGGTTAGCGCTGTCGCCTCACAGCAAGAAGGTCCAGGTCCGAGCCCCATGGCCGGTGAGGCCCTTTCTGTGCGGAGTTTGCATGTTCTCCCCATGTCCTCGTGGGTTTCCTCCGGGTGCGCCGGTTTCCCCCACAGTCCAAAGACATGCAGGTTAGGTTAACTGGTGACTCTAAATTGAGCGTAGGTGTGAATGTGAGTGTGAATGGTTGTCTGTGTCTATGTGTCAGCCCTGTGATGACCTGGCGACTTGTCCAGGGTGTACCCCGCCTTTCGCCCGTAGTCAGCTGGGATAGGCTCCAGCTTGCCTGCGACCCTGTAGAAGGATAAAGCGGCTACAGATAATGAGATGAGATAATGCATGTAGCCTCAAAAAATAAGTCTACCCAGTTAATTCCATTACTTATTATTTACAGGCCCCCGGGGCCATATTCTGAGTTTCTTTCTGAATTTGCAGACTTTATCTCAGACCTGGTTATTTCCTTAGACAAAGCTTTAGATGTCAGAGATTTTAATATTCACTTCGATAACCCAGAAGACCCTTTGAAAACAGCGTTTGTGTCCATTTTAGATTCAGTAGGGATTAATGAGAATGTCATAGGACCGACCCATAACGGTGGTCACACCCTCGATCTAATACTAGCATTTGGGTTAAATGTAGAAAATATAGTCACACTTCCACAGTCTGAAGTTATCTCAGATCATTATCTCATCTCATTCAAACTATGTCTGAGTAATAATATATGCACCTCACCACGCTACTGTATTAAACGTACATTCACGTCAACTACTGCACAGAGCTTTATAAATGATCTCCCAGAGTTATCAACTTTGATTGGGTCACTGTCAGCCCCTGCAGAACTTGATCAGGCAATGTTCCACTATGCTTTAGCTAATGTAGCTCCTCTTAAAAGGAAAATGGTCAGAGAGAAAAAATTAGCACCCTGGTATAATGATGACACTCGCACTTTAAAACAGACCACTCGAAAATTAGAATGTAAATGGCATCAAACAAAATTGGTAGTGTTCAAATTAGCGTGGAAGGAGAGCTTCCTGAAGTATAGAAAAGCTCTTAGTGCTGCTAGATCAACATATCTCTCCTCCCTAATAGAAGACAACAAAAATAATCCTAGATTCCTATTTAATACTGTAGCAAAATTAACCAGGAATAAGTCCACTATAGACACATGCACACCTGCAGTATGTAGTAGCAACGATTTCATGAATTTTTTTAATGACAAAATTAAAAATATCCGACAAAAAATTCAAACTACTAATTTAAGGTCAGACAATGTAAGTGACCCTGTAGTTAACAATATAACTGTATCAGATCAGCAATTAGAATGTTTTACTCCCCTTAGAGAAACTGAATTACTTTCATTAATCTCAGCATCAAAAGCCTCAACTTGTGTACTAGATCCCTTACCGACACATCTATTCAAACAGATAATACCTGAAGTAATTGAACTGCTTCTAAAAATAATAAATTCTTCTCTTACGATTGGCTATGTACTCAAATCCTTTAAACTAGCAGTTATCAAACCCCTGATTAAAAAACCTGACCTTGATCCCTGTCAGCTGTCCAATTATCAGCCAATATCAAACCTCCCCTTTATCTCCAAGATCCTAGAAAAAGCTGTGGCACAGCAGTTATGCTCATATTTACATAGGAATAACATCCATGAAATGTATCAGTCAGGATTTAGACCTCATCATAGCACAGAGACAGCTCTGGTTAAAGTAGTAAACGACCTGCTGTTGGCGTCTGATCAGGGCTGTGTCTCGCTGCTTGTGTTGCTTGACCTTAGTGCAGCATTTGATACCATTGATCATTCCATTCTTCTGGATAGACTAGAAAATGTTGTGGGAGTTAAGGGAACGGCCCTCTCCTGGCTCAGGTCTTATTTAGCTGATTGCTATCAGTATGTTGATATAAATGGTGATTTTTCTAGACATACTGAGGTAAAGTTTGGTGTTCCACAAGGTTCTGTCTTGGGTCCACTGCTTTTTTCTTTATATATGTTCCCTCTGGGCGATATTATTCATAAACATTGCATTAATTTTAATACATTTTAGTCCATGCTTTCGTTACCTCCAGGTTGGATTATTGTAATGCCTTACTGTCTGGATGTTCCAATAAGTGCATAAACAAGCTCCAGTTAGTTCAAAATGCAGCAGCAAGAGTCCTTACTAGAACTAGAAAATATGACCCCATCACCCCTGTCTTATCCACACTGCATTGGCTCCCAATCACATTTCGTATTGATTATAAAATACTACTATTGACCTTTAAAGCACTAAATGGTCTCGCACCACAGTACCTGAGTGAACTTCTGCTCCTCTATGACCCGCCACGCCTACTTAGATCAAAAGGTGCAGGCTATCTAGAAACGGTACGCCTTTATATAAGCTCTTCCTGGTTTACGCACTTCCTGTTTCCTGAGTTGTTCGCGCCGAGTCCTTTTTCCCGCGAGTGCCGGCGTTAATTACTAATCCTTTTTTAACTTTTTTTCTATAAATAAATTTCCAGTATCCTCTTCATTTTTATTATACTGTCGCTTTCATTTTTGTGCTTTTCACTTTCGCTTTCCTTTTTCTGGTTTTTTTCCCGTTTTTTTCTCTTTCTTTTTTCGGAAGAACGCCGAGACCGGAAGCTTTCTTTTTCTCTCCTCCTGTGTAAAGTCCACAAGCGGAGGCCATCTGATCTGCTTTAATATCAACAGATCTTCATTTAAGGTACGTGAATCTTTTCATCATGGCACACCTTCAGCCTGTTCAGTGTGCTGAGTGCAGGATGTTTAGTCATTCTTCCTCCGTCACTAGCGATAGCTCTATTAGCTTTACTTGTGATAAGTGCAGATTAGTTAGCTCTCTGACGGAGAAGATTTCAGTGCTAGAAGCGCGTGTCCAGGCTTTAGAGCAGGTTAGTGAGCGTGAGAACAGTGTAGTTTCTGTTAGGGAAAGTCTGGACGCCCTAGGTGGAGTTAGCAATCCCCCAACTCCGGCATTAGAGCCCTTACAGCAGGGCGAATGGGTGACGGCTCGGCGGCATAAGCATAGAGCCAAAGCTACCGCTGAGGCTCGCCCACGGGAGCACCACTCCTCTCCGCGTCACGTGTCGAACAGGTTTGCTCTCCTTAGTGATGCACCCACTGAGAAACCTGAAAGAGCTCTGGTTATAGGGGACTCTATCATACGGCACGTGAAATTAGCTCAGCCTTTAGGGGCACCAGCAGCTTTAGTCAGGTGTATACCGGGAGCCAGGGCGCCGGACATAGCAGGTAATCTTAGGGTCCTAGGCAAGCACAGGTTCTCAAAGATAGTTATCCATGCAGGAGCTAATGATATACGCCTTTGTCAGTCTGAGGTTACTAAGAGTAACTTTGTAGAGGTGTTTAAATTAGCGAAGGCGATGTCCGATGCTGTAGTATGCTCTGGCCCCATCCCAATGCGGCGTGGCGATGTAGCTTACAGCAGGTTATGGTCGCTGAACTGCTGGCTGTCCAGGTGGTGCTCTGAAAACAGTGTGGGCTTTATAGATAATTGGGCTAATTTTGAGGGCACTGCTGGCCTGTTAGGGCGGGACGGTATCCATCCCACTCGGGAAGGTGCTGCTCTCATTTCCTGCAGCATAGGTCATAGTCTCAGAACAGGCCTAGTTAATTCCTGACAATCCAGAGCCAAGGCCAGGGAGCAGACAAACAGGCTAAACCGACTGTCTGCTAGCTGCACAGAGTCGTCACTCAGGGCCCACTACATCGAGACTGTGTCTGTTCCCCGAGCTCAACAAAAAGGTAGAAATACTCAGAGAGTTTGTTCCAGTAACCTAATCAATATAAAATTAGATCATACTGACTGTACAGCTGCTGCCAGCACCTTTGATCTAAAGGTGGGGCTATTAAATATTAGATCTCTTACATCTAAAGCACTAATGGTTAATGAACTCATTACTGATCAGGAGTTTAATGTACTGTGTTTAACTGAAACATGGATTAAGCCAAATGAATATATAGCATTAAATGAAGCGAGTCCTCCTGGATACAGTTATATACACCAGCCTCGTCTAACTGGCAGAGGAGGAGGCGTCGCGGTTATTTATAATGATTATCTAGGTGTAACACACAAACCTGGTTATAAATTTAATACATTTGAAGTTCTTCATACTCATATAATGTATGTAGCCTCGAAAACTAAGTCTACCCAGTTAATTCCATTGCTTATTATTTACAGGCCCCCGGGGCCATATTCTGAGTTTCTTTCTGAATTTGCAGATTTTATCTCAGATTTGGTTATTTCCTTAGACAAAGCTTTAGTTGTCGGAGATTTTAATATTCACTTCGATAACCCAGAAGACCCTTTAAAAACAGCGTTTGTGTCCATCTTAGATTCAGTCGGGATTAAGCAGAATGTCATAGGACCGACCCATAATGGTGGCCACACCCTTGATCTAATACTAATATTCAGATTAAACGTAGACAATATAGTCACACTTCCACAGTCTGAAGTTATCTCAGATCATTGTCTCATCTCATTCAAAATATGTCTGAGTAATAATATATGCACCTCACCATGCTACTGTATTAAACGTACTTTCACATCAACTACTGCACAGAGCTTTATAAATGATCTCCCAGAGTTATCAACTTTGATTGGGTCACTGTCAGCCCCTGCAGAACTTGATCAGGCAACTGAATGCTTAGAGTCAACATTCCGCCATACTTTAGATAATGTAGCTCCTCTAAAAAGGAAAATGGTCAGAGACAAAAAATTAGCACCCTGGTATATTGATGACACTCGCACATTAAAACAGACCACTCAAAAATTGGAACGTAAATGGCGTCAAACAAAATTGGTAGCGTTCAAATTAGCGTGGAAGGAGAGCTTCCTGAAGTATAGAAAAGCTCTTAGTGCTGCGAGATCAACATATCTCTCCTCCCTAATAGAAGATATCAAAAATAATCCTAGATTCCTATTTAATACTGTAGCAAAATTAACCAGGAATAAGTCCACTATCAACACATGCACACCTGCAGTATGGAGTAGCAACGACTTCATGAATTTTTTTAATGACAAAATTGAGAATATCCGACAAAAAATTCAAACTACTAATTTAAGATTAGACAATGAAAGTGACCTTGTAGTTAACAATATAACTGTATCAGATCATCAGTTAGAATGTTTTACTCCCCTAAAAGAAACTGAATTACTTTCATTAATCTCTACATCAAAAGCCTCAACTTGCGTACTAGATCCCTTACCGACACATCTATTCAAACAGATAATGCCTGGAGTAACTGAACCGCTTCTAAAAATAATAAATTCTTCTCTTATGATTGGCTATGTACCCAAATCCTTTAAACTAGCAGTTATCAAACCCCTGATTAAAAAACCTGACCTTGATCCCTGTCAGCTGTCCAATTATCGGCCAATATCAAACCTCCCCTTTATCTCCAAGATCCTTGAAAAAGCTGTGGCACAGCAGTTATGCTCATATTTACATAGGAATAACATCCATGAAATGTATCAGTCAGGATTTAGACCTCATCATAGCACAGAGACAGCACTGGTTAAAGTAGTAAACGACCTACTGTTGGCGTCTGATCAGGGCTGTGTCTCGCTGCTTGTGTTGCTTGACCTTAGTGCAGCATTTGATACCATTGATCATTCCATTCTTCTGGATAGACTAGAAAATGTTGTGGGAGTTAAGGGAACGGCCCTCTCCTGGCTCAGGTCTTAACTAACTGATCGTTATCAGTATGTTGATATAAATGGTAATATTTCTAGACGTACCGAGGTAAAGTTTGGTGTTCCACAAGGTTCTGTCTTGGGTCCACTGCTTTTTTCTCTATACATGTTACCTCTGGGCGATATTATTCGTAAACATTGTATTAGTTTCCACTGTTATGCTGATGACACACAGTTGTATGTCTCTGCAAAACCTGATGAGAGACACCAGCTTAATAAAATTGAGGAATGTGTTAAGGACATTAGACACTGGATACTTATAAATTTCCTTCTGCTTAACTCTGACAAGACTGAAGTACTTGTGCTAGGACCACATACAGCTAGAAGTAAGTTTTCTGATTACACAGTGACTCTGGATGGCCTTTCTGTTTCTTCACGTGCAGCAGTAAAAGACCTCGGAGTGATTATTGACCCCAGTCTTTCATTCGAAACTCACATTGATCACATCACCCGGATAGCTTTCTTTCATCTCAGAAATATTGCAAAGATAAGAAATTTAATGTCATTGCATGATGCAGAAAAACTAGTCCATGCTTTCGTTACCTCCAGGTTAGATTATTGTAATGCCTTACTGTCTGGATGTTCCAATAAGTGCATAAACAAGCTCCAGTTAGTTCAAAATGCCGCAGCAAGAGTCCTTACTAGAACTAGAAAATATGACCCCATCACCCCTGTCTTATCCACACTGCATTGGCTCCCAATCAAATTTCGTATTGATTATAAAATACTACTATTGACCTTTAAAGCACTAAATGGTCTCGCACCACAGTACCTGAGTGAACTTCTGCTCCTCTATGACCCGCCACACCTACTTAGATCAAAAGGTGCAGGCTATCTGCTGGTACCTCGTATAGTGAAGGCTACATCAGGGGGCGGAGCCTTTTCTTACAAAGCCCCACTGTTATGGAACAGCCTTCCAAGTAATGTTCGGGAATCAGACACAGTCTCAGCATTTAAGTCTAGGCTGAAAACATATCTGTTTAGTCAAGCCTTTTGTTAATGGTGTTTATGAGGTAAAGGAGTAGATCTGGAGGATCCTCAGACAGAGTGTTTTGGTAAACTGGGATGTATGGATGCTGTCAGTCCCCACTCGCTTGCTCACTCGAGTTTGTTGACGGTGTAGTGGCTGGCTGCTTTATGTCCCGGGGCTCCCTCATGCCTGTGTTACCTTCTGGCTCTCTCCTTTTAGTTATGCTGTCATAGTTAGTTGCCGGAGTCCCTGCTTGTACTCGGTGCAATATGTATACTGTTCCTACTTATTCAGGTGACATTGGGCATACCTAACAACCTGCATTTTCTCCCCCCCCCCAAATCTGTCCCTCTGAGTTACATGGAGTCAACAGGAAATCTTTTGGTGGAGACGGTGGGGACCTCGACTGGCTATCGTAGCCTGCAGGGAATCGGCCGTCAGACTTCTGTCGCATGTCCCAGACCCGGTGAAATGTAACTGAATTGTCTTGGCCAGGCCTAAGGGTCCCGTCTGCATCTCATCATTGCTGAGGAGTGTGCTCCCATCACCCAATCAAGCATCCAGCCAGAGCAGGTCATGATATATTTTTTACCATATTAACATGCCATTGTGTGTTATGCCTGATGTAAAGACTCTCGTCTCTGCGAGCCTACCACACAGATTTAATACTTGTCATTTTTAGGGCATACCTAACAACGTGTTTTCTTTCTCTCTCTCTCTCTCTCCCCCCCCATCCCTCTGAGTTACATGTTGATCCTGGGATTGAGATGCTGGCCTCTTCTGCCCCTCGGACCTGCTTGATCCATCCTGGTGCCCTCTGTCTGGTCGGAGTTTTATCGCCCCACTCCTGTGAAGGACGGCCCCATGAGGACAGTTGAGGGTTATACCTGTTAAAACTGTTAATATTATAGTCAGGCTGTCTGTTGTTGCCCAAATGAGGATGGGTTCCCTTTTGAGTCTGGTTCCTCTCGTGGTTTCTTCCTCATGTCGTCTGAGGGAGTTTTTCCTTGCCACCGTCGCCACAGGCTTGCTCATTGGGGATAGATTAGGGATAAAATTAGCTCATGTTTTAAGTCATTCAAATTCTGTAAAGCTGCTTTGCGACAATGTTTATTGTTAAAAGCGCTATACAAATAAACTTGATTTGATTTGATTTATTAGTTTCCACTGTTATGCTGATGACACACAGTTGTATGTTTCTGCAAAACCTGATGAGAGACACCAGCTTAATAGAATTGAGGAATGTGTGAAGGACATTAGACACTGGATGTTTATTAACTTCCTTCTGCTTAACTCTGACAAGACTGAAGTACTTGTACTCGGACCACATACAGCTAGAAGTAAGTTTTCTGATTCCACGGTGACTCTGGATGGCCTTTCTGTTTCTTCACGTGCAGCAGTAAAAGACCTCGGAGTGATTATTGACCCCAGTCTTTCATTCGAAACTCACATTGATAACATCACCCGGATAGCTTTCTTTCATCTCAGAAATATTGCAAAGATAAGAAATTTAATGTCACTACATGACACAGAAAGACTACTTCATGCTTTCGTTCCCTCCAGGTTGGATTATTGTAATGCCTTACTGTCTGGATGTTCCAATAAGTGCATAAACAAGCTCCAGTTAGTTCAAAATGCAGCAGCAAGTGTCCTTACTAGAACTAGAAAATATGACCCCATCACCCCTGTCTTATCCACACTGCATTGGCTCCCAATCAAATTTCATATTGATTATAAAGTACTACTATTGACCTTTAAAGCACTGAATTTTTCTCGTGCCACAGTACCTGAGTGAACTTCTGGTCCTCTATGACCCGCCACACCTACTTAGATCAAAAGGTGCAGGCTATCTGCTGGTACCTCGTATAGTGAAGGCTACATCAGGGGGCGGAGCCTTTTCTTACAAAGCCCCATAGTTATGGAACAGCCTTCCAAGTAGTGTTTGGGAATCAGACACAGTCTCAGCGTTTAAGTCTCGGCTGAAAACATATCTGTTTAGTCAAGCCTTGTGTTAATGGTGTTTATGAGGTAAAGGTGTAGATCTGGAGGATCCTCAGACAGAGTGTTTTGGTAAACTGGGATGTATGGATGCTGTCAGTCCCCACTCGCTTGCTCACTCGAGTTTGTTGACGGTGTAGTGGCTGCTGCTTTATGTCCCGGGGCCCCTCATGCCTGTGTTACCTTCTGGCTCTCCCCTTTTAGTTATGCTGTCATAATTAGTTTTGCCGGAGTCCCTGCTTGTTCTCAGCACAAAATGTACACTGTACCTACTTATTCAGGTGACATTGGGCATACCTAACAACCTGCATTCCCCCCCCCCACCGTCTGTCCCTCTGAGTTACATGTTAATCCTGAGATCGAGATGCTGAACCTCTTCTGCTCCTCGGACCTGCCTGATCCATCCTGATGCCCTACATCTGATTGGAGTCTCATCACATCGCTCCTGTGGAGGACAGCCCCATGAGGACAGTTGAAAGTCACACTTGGAGGACGCTCTGGACTCTTACAGTAATGCTTTTATGGCTGAGGACTACAGTTGACTTGCTAACTTTAGGACTGTGGTTGTCATAAACAGTTTTTCACTCAAGTTTCCATCAGTGAAGAGTTTGTAACATCAACAAAACTGACTTCATGTTAAAACTGTTAAAAATGTTATAATCACGCTGTCTGTTGTCGCCCAAATGAGGATGGGTTCCCTTTTGAGTCTGGTTCCTCTCGAGGTTTCTTCCTCATATCGTCTGAGGGAGTTTTTCCTTGCCACTGTTGCCACAGGCTTCATCATTGGGGATAGATTAGAGATAAAATTAGCTCATGTTTAAAGTCATTCAAATTCTGTAAAACTGCTTTGCGACAATGTCTATTTTTAAAAGTGCTATAGAAATAAACTTGACTTGACATTTCAAACAGCTGAATTACTATTTCAGTGTGTATTCAGGTACTTTGGCATCCCAGAGGACATAGTCAGCTACCGTGGTCCCCAGTTCATCTCACGATTATGGGCCTCATTCATGGAAAGATTAGGAGTCTCAGTGAGCCTCACATCTGGATATCACCCCCAGTCCATTGGCCAGATGGAACGAGCTGACCAAGAGATTGGGCGTTTTCTAAGGATTTTCTGCATGAGGAACCGGGGGATTGGTCCCAATTTGTTCCATGGGCTGAGTATGCACAGAACTCAAGCAAGCACTCTGCTACCCAACTAACACTGTTTCAGTGCTTGCTTGGGTACCAACCGCCCCTGTTCCCATGGGACGATGCACCCACACAGGGACAAGCAGTTGAAGAATGGTTCTCTTGAAGCCAAGCAATATGGAAGGCGGTTCACCAGCGCATTGAGTCTGTAAACACCAAGTATAAGGAGTACGCTGACAAACACAGAAGTAGCAACCCAGAATTTTCTCCAGGTGACAGATTATGGGTCTCCACGAGAAACCCCAAGGAACCCAACACATGCAGAAAGCTACAGGCTCACTACATCGGTCAATACAAGGTAGTTCAGCATATCAGTGAAGTTTCTTACAGACTAGAGCTCCCACCGCACAGCTGGATAGTCCCCACTTTTCACATTTCCTGCCTGAAACCTGCTATTCAGGGTCCTCTGGCAGAGAATACTCCCATCCAAGATCACCCACCTCTAAGCCTAAAAGGACAGCCAATCTACCAGGTAAACAGAATACTTGATTCCAGACTCAGAAGAGGTCAGACTGAGTATCTGGTAGACTGGGAGGGCTATGGACCAGAGGAATGAAGCTGGGTGGGAGCCAAGGACATTCTGGACCCTCTTCTAAAGCAAGAGTTCCACACACACCACCCTGACAAGCCTGCACCTAGGGGTAGAGGGTGCCCCAGTTAGAATGCAGCTCCCAGAGGGAGCTCCTCGGGGGGTGGGGTGGGGGGGTTTCTGAGTGTCTGAGTGAAAAATACTGTAGTGAACGTGCAGTGTGGAAGAAGAGTCTGGAGACAGAAATCTTAGTTTCTCGGCTGTTAGCCTGTGCTACTTGCTCTCAATAGCACTGGCTTGACTGCTTTATTAGCATTCACTAACACGACTGATGAATGCTATACCGGCTGGAAGGTGACTTCACTGCTGCATTGGTCTTCAAGAAAGCCGAGGACAAGGGCGATAAATTTTTGGTCCCTCCCACTATAAATCCAAATCTGATTGGTTAATTCATCTGTCACTTCCTACATAAACATACACTGTCATGGCCTTCTGTCTAGGCAATGAAGTCCTAACCAATGAATGAGCAGCTCTAAACTCTTCTCAGCCTAGAGACAACAAACAAAACAATCTCACTGGATAACTTGATTTTAATCTTTCAGGACAGTAACCCTTTCACTTCTGAAGCACATTTGATAGAAAATGAGGCCAAATTAGAATTAGAAGAGAATAAGTATAATAAAATGATGAAAGAATGAAAGGAGTTAAAGAGAACATTTGAAATGCTGATATGTTTGGGCTTCTCTGAACACCTTGAAAGCCCTGATGCTTCCCCTCTGCAATAGTAGTTAGCTTCACATTAGCTAACATCCTAGTGCATGAAGAGACTGTCTTTTAGCCACACAGTACAAGAGAACACCTAAGAGTACTGGTGGTGGCATGGTGGTGTAGTGGTTAGCACGGTCACCTCACAGCAAGAAGGTTCTGGGTTCGAGCCCCGTGGCCGGCGAGGGCCTTTCTGTGTGGAGTTTGCATGTTCTCCCCGTGTCCGCGTGGGTTTCCTCCGGGTGCTCCGGTTTCCCCCACAGTCCAAAGACATGCAGGTTAGGTTAATATGGGACGGCCTTGGCACCGAACTCCCAACTGCTCCCTGGGTGCTGTTAGCATGGCTGCCCACTGCTCTGGGTATGTGTGTGTGCGCATGTGTGTGTTCACTGCTCAAGATGGGTAAAATGCAGAGATGAATTTCACAAATGTGTGATGAATAAAGTTGTGCTTTTAACCACTTTGGTGAACTGCTAATGCTAAATCGAGGTAACATAAGTTAATCTAACTTTCATTAGTAAGCTAATTACATTTAAAGTGTAATTAGATGTACTAGTAGTGTATTCACTCACAAACAAACACAGAGAAGTAAAACATTTAACCATCAACACATTTTTCTGAAACAAATGCAATGCTACATTTGACTAAACCACATCACTCCAAATTTCCAGCTACAACCTATGCACTCCTTTTCCAGAAATCAGAAGTGTGAACAAGGTTTATAGGAATGTTAACATCAGAGCAATTGAAATTAGCACAAATTAGCTGGTTATATTGAAAATGCTGACAGTTTGGTGGGTTGAGAAAAGTAAATAAACTCTTAATCAGAGGTGCGTTCAAGTTAGCAAACAGGCAAACGTTTTCAAACAGTTTTTTTTTTCCCTTTGAGTTCACTTCAGATGTGTTTGAACACACGAACAGTCTGAGGAAGAACTTTCCAGTGAACAAACATGGACGCTGGACTAAGGGAGATGGGAGTTGTCGCAGAAAATATACAAGTGGTTAACTCATCTAACTCTCAGTTACACTGATGATTTTTCCAAAAGCCTCTTTTTTTTTCTATGATCTCATTATCAATCCTTAGCATTAGCTAATAACCTTGGTTGTTATTAGCAGCCTTGAGGATTAGTGTCGTTGGAGTATCCTGACCTAGCTAAATTCATAATGGCTGCTAGCAACACGTTCCAATTTAAAAGTTCAAAGTAAACCTGTTCAGTAAATTTGAATGCATGTCAGTAATGTTAGCGGGCTAGCTTGTTGATAAGATGCTTTCCTGGAGGTGTCCATGTTTTTCCCACACTTTGTAGCTTGAGACTTGCAAGTTCAGACTTCCTGTGTTGGATTTTGTCTAAGTTGAGATATTTAAGATTACACTGTCTTAAATTCCTGTCAGAAATATTGTAACATCATATGAGATGAACACCATAACAATGTTATAATTAATACTCAGTTCAGGAACTTGTATTTTTCGATGAGTCCTGACTTTCTGAGTGTTGTGGGCATGTCAATAGCGAAACATCACGATGGTTCTCAATATGAATGAAACAATTTAAGTCATAATCATGCATGTTAACCGTTACGTTTTTGTTTTCTTTCAGTAAGGCAATATACACCCCCCCGGCCACTTTAATAGGAACACGTTGTTGGTTCTAAGATCCCTGTTCTTGGCTGCAGGAGTGGAACCCAATGTGTTCTTCTGCTGTTGCATGCTGAGATGCTTTTCTGCTCACCACGGCTGTAAAGAGTGATTATATGAGTTACTATATCCTTCCTGGCAAAAAAGCTCGAACCAATCTGTCCATTTCCCTCTGACCCTCTCTTATCAACAAGGCGTTTGTTTCCACCCACAGAACTGTCGCTCACTCACTCAGTGTTTTTTGTTTTCTGCACCATTCTGTGTAAACTCTAGAGACTGTTGTGTGTGAAAACCCCAGGAGATCAGCAGCTTCTGAAATACTCAAACCAGCCCATCTGGCTCAAACCAACACCCAGACCACAGTGAGAGAAAGTCACACTGTGAGATCACAGTGTTTCCCGTTCTGATGTTTGAACATTGTGAACATTAACTGAAGATTTGTCAAAGGCACCATGAATACTGGGAATCCGTAGAAACTTGTCCTGGTGAAAGGGAATGAATTTTTAAGGGCTATACTGGATTGCATCCATGCTTCCTATTACAGTAACAGAACACTAGATGGAAATTGTAATTTTTGCTAAAATGTAGATTCTATCAGCTGCTACAAAATAAAATAAAATAAACAACACAACAAATAATTTGCAGCACAAGTCACTCATCCTCAGCGTTTACAGAGAACCCGAGATCCTGAACAAGTGCTCAAGAAGACGCTAAAGTTGGCTGCAAGGCCTTGGGAGGTCTGAAGGATCTGAGTTTGCATAAGCACATATTAAACAGCACGAAGGACGGATCAATCCACCGTCTGAAGTCTCCACGCCATCATTAATCTGACCTGCATTCATTAAAACACACATATTCCATTCAAAGGCGCCGTGATTGTCTTCCTTCCCCCGTTGTTTTTGTGTCGTACCTTATTAGGAAGGCTTTCCTCATGTTCAGAGATGAAATGGCAGAAAAATAAACAAAAATGTGGTTCGCTTGTTTGTCGTTATTCTCATATGAGGGGCTAATGAGGTAAAAACATTTGTGTATTTAAACTCAGGATCACTTCACTGTTTGGATTATTTGGTATCAGGTTAGTAAAATGTTTTTCCCTCGTTCTTCCTCTTCCTCTTCCTCTTATTATTATTATTATTTAGAGATAAATGTCAAGCCCAGGTTTTTAAAGCTGTTTATTTGCGCTGATGCATAACATCGGTTTGTGAAAACAATAAGGCCTAATTAAAGAATGAAAACGTCGCCATTGTGACAAACTTACCCATGTAGTAACACAATTCAGCACAGTGGTGTTTTGAGAATAATAATGAATGTGTTAAATTCGCTTCATTAGTCTCTCAGAAAGGTCTCTGGATTGTTCAGTGATCTGTTGTTCACACTGTGTTGGAAATAATGTTGCTTCTGATTACAAGAATATCCAAATATCCAAAATAATTAGTGTTGGTTCAGTGAAGTGGGTTTTTTCAATAAAGCAGAGGTAATAAACACAATGGGGTGTGCTGCTACAGGAAAATAATCAACACCACCATTACCCTCGCTGACGATAATCATTTTACTACAACTGCATGTCCTGAAGTGTTTTATTCTTCCACAGCAATTTAAGAATGATTACAATTTTCTTATTTATTATTTCTTCTTATTATTATTATTCTAATATTATTTAATGTTTCATTTATTAAAGAATGACATCACACATTTATCCCTTTATAGTTACATTTAATAATATGATACTTCTGTGAAACAGGCGAGTTCCCCAACGAGTCTCTCTACTGAAGTTAATACTATACTAATACTGTCTGTACTAGGCTCTGTTTACTAAACTTTCTGTACTATATTATGTTCTTACATTTGCGCTTTGTGTACTATGCTTTGCATATTTCCTTTACCTTTTGTGTATTATGCTATTGCTTTTTGTACTGTTACACATGCATACTATGCTTTGTGTACTATGCTTACACTTTTTGTACTCTTGTGCACGACACTTTGTTTACTATACTTACATTTGTGAACTACGTCATGTGTACTACACTTACACTTTGTGCATTACGCTTACCCTTTTACATACAATGCTTTGTGTAATACAGTCTGTGTTCTATGTTAATGCTTATGTACTATGCTTACTTTTATGTACTATTCTTTGTGTATTACACTTCTACTTTGTGCACTATGCTTATTTTTTGTTCACTATTCATTGTGTACTATGTTAATGCTTTGTGTACTACACTTCTGCTTTGTGTACTAAGCTTAATACACAAACACATTTTCTATGTGTGTGTGTGTGTGTGAGTGAGAGAGAGAGAGAGAGAGAGAGAGAGAGAGAGAGGCAAAACGACATAAAATTAAACAAGACAGTACTGTGTAAACTCCAACTCCCAGAATTCCCCATGGGAGCTGCTGAGTACACAGGGCTCACCTGTCTTCAGATTCAGTGGGCTTCATTCCCCGTTGGTGTGTGAGAGTGTGTGTTCAACAGCAGGATGAGTCTGCAAACACAGTCATTTAAGAAAAAAAAACACGAGGGTTAGAGTACAGAGAGAGAGAGAGAGAGAGAGAGAGAGAGAGAGGATGTGGGTTAATATGTGTGACTTGGTGAGTGTGGGATGATTACGAGATGAAAGGCGTGATGTGCGGGGCTCATAATGAGACTGCAGGGTGATTAATACTGACACTGTGAGCTGCCTCTAATTACTCTAATTCAATCAGTCCTATTCCACCACACACACACACACACACACACACACACACACACACCGCACAAGTGAGGCTATTGCACACATCACTATTTATTTCTTCTTTTAAATGAAAATGGAGTTCATTTCAGGACAGACTGTGTACAGTGTGTTGTCACAATGGAACAGAATATATATATATATATATAAAAACAAACAAACAAACATACAATCAAACAAACAAACAAACAAACCCAATCCTAAATGTTGAACATCCAGTGAGGAAACACTACAACTTCCCCAAATAGCTGGTGAAAAACTGCTGCAGTAGTCCAAAAAGGACTCGAACTCCATCACTCCCCGCCCCAACCGCCTTCCTCCTTTCTGCCGTATTTAGCTGAAACCCGTTGACTGACGACCTTGTAAACGAGCAGCATAATGCGATACCGCTTCACTCTGTTTCACATAGGATCAGAAAGGAAGTTGTAGCCAATTATCATAATTAAGCCGCTTGATTTGTTCTCAGGCGCGCAGGAAAGCATGGCTGTCATTAGCTAAACTCCTCTGGAACGTTTTCTGGATTCGTCGACACTGGGGTTGCAAACAATGGAAACACTGTGATGCGTTTTTTCAGGACCAATTTTTACTTTCTTTCAGTTTTCCATTTGTCTACTGTATATCCAGATGCATGTATTTTTTTATTGTATGCAAATATACACCGACTTCAGGTTAATCAGAGCTCGTTTAAGGGGATAAAGGGGAGGGAGGATGAATTGCTCTCCATTCACAACCTGTGTGAGACATTGAGCCTTGGTGATAAGAACAAGAGCTGAAGCGTGTGTGTGTGTGTGCGTGTGTGTGTGTGCACATGTGTTTTTGTCTCCGAGTTGCTTCTTATCTTCCTCTCTTTTCGACAGGCCACAATTCTTGTAAGTAAGTAGAAGTGGGTTTCTATGTGCAAAGGGTGTGGAGGCATTGTGTCAATGTGTGTGTCAATGTGTGTGTGTTTAAGGTAAGGGTGAGACGGAGGACTTTAGACAACGTTAGCGAGTGAAAGGCTCTTTGTGAAGGGGGGGAGACGAAAGGAAAGGGGTCGAGGTGGAGGGGAGGCGAGGCCTCCAGGATAATGAACTTCATTGTGTTTTGTTTGAGGAATGCGTCGAGGTATGGTTCAAATCAATGCCCTGCACCCTGCCATTGTCCCCACTCTGCCACCCCCATCTTGCTTTGCAGAACTGGTACACTCTGCCACCCCCTACCACCAGCACCTAATTACACTCGAACGTAAAAAAAAAAAAAAAAAAAAGGTGGGAGAGGGGGATGAAATCAAACTAAGAAAGTATGTAATATATATATATATATATAAAGGGCAGATCTAAACCCTGCTGTATTTGGTCTTAATTAGAACGGACACAAACAGCAGGCTAGTAAATTAGTACCGTAACCGCGCCTGAGCTCGGGAATCAACACAGGCGGACTCACCAGTCAAAGGGCAGAGGCTGAGAGATTAAAAACTGCTTGAGAAGCCGACAGACCACCACCACACACACACACACACACACACACACACACACACACACACACACACACACACACATGCGGCCTCACCTGGCAGGCAGCTTGCTAAGAGGGGGGTAAATAAGGAGGGGGGAGTTGTGCGAGTGAGAAGCTTCAGATTGACTACGTTTAATTAGTGTCAGTGGATCGGTCCCAGCGGAGTCGACTAATTAAAGTCTAACGCGTAGATGTAATTACCTGCAAGCACTGAACATGTTTCATTTAACACGAACCTCCTGTTTGAAATGGCGCTGCTCCTACGCACCGGGCAGGTACAGCCTGCTCGCGATCATACATACAGATCGTCAAAGCTGATGCACAAAAACACCTGGCATTTCTGTTTCAGCTCCTTCTAAAGGTAAAGGTTGATCAAATCATCTGCACAAGAGGGCCAAGGCTTTTCCCCCGTGCATGCGTGAGCACCTGATGAATCAATCCCATTTTTTTCAGACTGAGTACAAGAACAATTCAGACTGAGTATTAATTGATCCGGGATGTCACAGAACCTTTTAATTAACTCAAATTATCTACCAATTAAAAAGAAAAATTGTGCTGAGATTTATGTGCAGTGCTCAGTGTTCACAGAAATGAAGTGCTCTCACTGCTCTGCTCTCGCAAATAACTTTACAAATGAACATGACAACGTTTTCAGGTCAGGCGTACAGAAGTGTTCGTTTTTGGATGAGTATCATGTTATAACATGAAAAGTTGATACTTATACTATTTAACAATTATTCACCAAAGGTGAAGTGAATATCAGTGAATAATAACTGAAACAAAGTCGAGGTTGTTATTCACCGATATTCACTGAACCTGAGGCCGATAATTGTTTTTGTATAAATACACAGGTGATTATTTAAAAAAAATCATACTCAAAAAAATTATTTCAGTCTTCAAAAGCAGCATGTAAATGTAATAACTTTGTGGCACAGATTTGTGTCACTGATCTATGCCGGGTCACATAAAATACTTTGGTTTGAAATCGATTAAATAAATCCCAGTCCCACCTCCCTTTGAATCATTTTAGACCAAACTTTGGAGCATCTTTAGTGCTTTTAGGAACAGCATTTTCTTTCATCATCTGTAATTCTTCCTCACTTGCGGTGACGAAGCGATCGGTCGCTGTTTTGCTGAGTCACTTGAAGTGATTATTGAGAAACAGTCCGAATTTCTCAACCAATCAGAGTGTGTGATTTCCTATAATCACCTGCGAATTTATAGTATAACAAAATAGTTTCATGTTATGACCACAAACAAACTTATCATGTTATAAGAAGATCTTTTTAGGGTGTGAGGGTGTAACATGAAACTCGTGTTCGAACAGGAACCTGTGTTGCGGAGAACAGCTAAACGGATAAATAGAGAAGTATGGCTCATTTCCACGAATGGATTAACTTCATGCTTGGATTAAGACATGGTGAGGTTCTGCTGTTATTGAGGATGATACTGTAATAAATATGCATCAGATAAATAGTATTTTGTCAAAACAAGAAAAGTTTATTGCTTGTATTTTGTAATAATATGAAAATATTGTGTTAGCATGAAAAAAAACATCTTGTTATGACAATAAACTTTTTTCAGGCATGGCAGCAATACTGTTTCATATTCAGCTGAACTCACGCTCTCTATTAAACACACCATTTAAACACTATCAGTGATGTCTGAGCAGGTTACTTGTATTATACGAAAATGATGTAATGCATCCTCTTGATATTTTCACAGGTCTCGGTTTGCAGTCTGCTTTGCTTTCGTGAGTGTGTTCATTAGTATGACAACATACGCACAGTATCACGCCATATTGAATGTTCCTCTCCATCCAACAGGTTTTTTTAATGAGTAAATGATCATGGTATCAATGTATCCCGAATTTAAACCCAATTCCTTGTAAGTGTCTTAATGACAGGAATCATTGTGCAAGACCCCCCCCCCAGCACCAACAAACCAAAGAAAACCAAAACAACAGAGACAATGAAATCGGACCTAGACTACGCCCCTGAATAGCCCCACTGATCTCGCTATTACTAGACCACTTTTCCCAGCGGTCAATGGTGCAGACGGACCTCTAAGCTCGTTCTGAGCGCAGCAGTGGCTCTCCTCTGTACAGTCACTCTGTGGTCGTGTCACATCATTTAAAAGTTCGTTTTAATTGATTTCCACCCCGGGAACATGCTTTTCTGCTCAATGGAAGCCTTTTTCTCGCTGCACGTAACGTACTGTCTGACTGTTTTTTCCCCCCCTGCTGCTGTGTGAATGTGTGTACATCTACGTGCACTTTTTTTAATACCCTTTCCCTTTCTCTCTTTCTTTGGGTTTTGTCGAAAGTGCATTAGCTTCCAAACAGAGTAATGTGCGTTCGATTGTGAATCGATAGCACTCACCTCCCTGCAAGTAGACACGAAGGGTTGGGAAGAGGAGCACGTGTTTGTAAACAGTGCCATGGCAACCATGGCTACTGTGAAACAAGAGTGTTACCTTGAGGAAAAAGTTTGTGTGTGTGTGTGTGTGTGTGTGTGTGTGTGTGTGTGTGTGTGTTTTGTCTGACCAACATTTCAGCTACCTACATGCATGTACTAAGAGGAGAAACAAACCCTGAAAACTCTAATTTCTTGCTGAGAATAGAGACAAAAAGCCCGAGAGCGGTCAGACAGTGATCTCCAGGTCATCAGTGCCCTCTTTATCTTACTGTTCATTCCATTTTTGTCCTATTCAGGATGAAAAAAAAACAGCAATCAGCTTTGCATGTTTGCACTCAAACAATATGTTAAGCGGTCAAGTGCAACGATACGCTGATGTTTAGAGCTGATTAAAAGGCATGACACTACTGTACATGACATTAGCTTTAACACTGTGTCCTGTGAGGAAGACCAAACAAGAAAACAAGTGTCTTTGACTTTCCTTGATGTTCTTTCAACCTAGACTATAGATTAGTAATGTCTCCGAATGCAAACACATTATTCAGATAATGCGATCTGAACAGATACAAATACAGACATGAATAGGAGATGCACTATTTGTTTTGGTTTGCTGGTTGGGGTCCTGCAACAGATGCAACAAGAACAACAACAAAAAAAATTGTGGGACAAATAATGAATATGGTTATAAAAACAGACCTGCGTTCATCTCTAGTTCAGACTAATTGTGACCTGGAGTGATGTAGCTGAGTTTGAGGAACTTTTTGTTGTTGTTGTTGTTTGTTTGTTTTCCAGTGATCGTGGTAGGGATGATATTTAATTTGAATAAATAAGAAACACTTTAAAAATGGATCACAAAGCTTTCTGGTTTCAGCCAATTCAGGTTTAAACATACTGATATGCAAAGCCATAGCATTCTTCTACCATAGCTTTAAAGAAACACTTTCTCCAGCTAGTCAGTATGTTTAACAATATGTACGTATGTATACCTCAAAATTCACATCTGTATGCTCATTTTGTGTGAAGTGAACATGAACACTGGTGTACAAAAACACACAAAGCACATCCATCATGGCTACTAAAAGGTATATCACTGAAAGGTCTCTTTACCCCTGGGCCACAATGTGCACTTCTAAAAACTGCACAAACAACTCATAAAAATACCAGAGGGACACATGAAATCCCCGTACTCCCCACCCAGACCCAGGCTCGTGCACTCTCCACTTCTTTGTGACAAAGAATTCCATTCAACATTGAGTGACTTCTCTTATGACGCATGGACCAAGTTAACGCACAATAGCCATTACGGAAACAAAAGGCAGATTATTAAGTTGAAGGAAAAAAGGAGGGGGATGACAGATAGAGAGAGAGAGAGAGAGCAAAAGAGAGAAGGACAGATAGAGCCAAAGAGAGAGTGAGACAAAAGACAAAACGTGGCAGTTCACTATGGGCAGTCACACATCTGGTGACCATGTGCGGCTGAGATTGAGTGCTAATGATGGTCTTCCTGAACTCTCCACAATTAGCTAGACTCAGGGCAAGACCATCCCTGGGTCCAAAACCCAAAAGAAGGAGGAACGGGGGGAAATGGGTAAAGCCACCACATCATGAAGCAAAGCAACTATTCAGGAAAACAACACGTCAAAAACAAAAGAAGGACCTTTCCATGGTTTCTGTACACGCTTTGAAGAGAATGAAAGAGCTATGGAAACTGTGGAAAAATCTTTAGAGAACACTTCCAGAAAAAAAGGGTACTAAGCTGTACCATTCTGTGTTGATGGGTTGGTACCTTTCAGCATATGCATTTTGTACCTTTAGTATGTATCTTTCATGTACACTGTAAAACCCGATAAGGTCACTGAGCTCAAAAATTTTATTGAAACCGATTATATAAAAATTTTTGAGGTAAGGAACTTAATTTTTTTAAGGTAAGATTTCTTAAAAATTACACTATAGTTACACTTAATTGTAATTTTTAAGAAATCTTACCTTAAAAAATTTAAGTTACTTACCTCAAAAATTTTTACGTAATCGGTTTCAATAAAATTTTTGAGCTCAGTGATCTTATCGGGTTTTACAGTGTAGAAATGTGCATGTAGGGTACCTCTTTGGCTCTATCTTTCTTTCTTTTACTGCTCCCATTTTTGTTCAATTGAAGAATCTGCCTTTTGTTTCCGAAACAGCTAGAAGAAGAAGAAGAAACCTTTATTTGTCACATGCACACTTCAAGCACAGTGAGATTCATCCTCTGCATTTAACCCATCTGAAGCAGTGAACACACACACACACACACACACACACACACACACACACACACACACACACCCAGAGCAGTGGGCAGCCACACCAGAGCACCCGGGGAGCAGTCAGGGGTTCGGTACCTCGCTCAAGGGCACCTCAGCCCAAGGCTGCCTCATGTTAACCTAACTGCATGTCTTTGGACTGTGGGGGAAACAAGAGCACCCGGAGGAAACCCACGTAGACACGGGGAGAACATGCAAACTCCACACAGAAAGGCCCCCGCCGGTGGCTGGGCTTGAACCCAGAACCTTCTTGCTGTGAGGCGACAGTGCTAACCACTACACCACCGTGCCACCCTAAAAAAAAAAAATTACTCATCCCTGGGTGGGCTATTGTGCACCACATTGGTCTGTGCATCGTAAGATCTACATAGTATGCACCAAATTAGGTCTAGTGCTTTAAATCATTTGTAAAGCTACATTATATCCAGATTGGGCGGCAAGGTGAAGAGGGAGCCATGGCCTGAAGATTAGAGAAGCAGCTTTAGGACCTAAAACTGGTTCAATGCCCTGGACCAGCAGGAATGGCTGAAGTGCCCTTGAGCAAGGCACCTAACCCCCCATCTGCTCTGGGTATGTTGTACATCACTTTGGATAAGAGCGTCTGCTAAGTGCCTGTAATGTACGGTGGAGCCTCACAACTCCTGAGTTCAGTGCTGAGCTCAGGTTGCTGTCTTTGTGGAGTGTGGATGTTCTTCCAGTGCCTGCTGGGTTTCCACGCGGGTTTTCCAGTTTCCTCCAACTGTACAAAATGTGTGGATGAATGAGTGGATGGGTGCACGGTGCCCTGAAATGGGCTGGTGTTCCATCCAGGGTGTACTCCCGACTTGGTATAGGCTCCAGACTCTGACCAGGATAAATGTTTACTGAATCACATTTCAAGGTGAAAAATACATACTAAGCGCACAATAGATAACGGTGCTGCCAAAGTGATAAGGAAAGGCACTGTTTTTTTTTATATACAGGGTATATATTCTGGCAAGCCATCTAGATGACCTGTGATGGGTGCTTCTCTTTCTTAGCAAAGAATCTAATCTCAGCAGTGTGATATTCAGGGGTGAACGATTTTGCAGAAGGTAGCAGCTGTGGGTTGAAACGTGAGCCCAAATGTTACGAAAAATTAATTTGTTGAATGGAGCGCGATCAGTTGGGTCCCTTCCCTAGTGTGCTCTATGTGGCCTTAATTCATCAGGGGGATGTTGTTCACGGTCAAGGTCTTTTGCGAGGGTTCGGCGCTGGAAGCAATTACCAGCACTGAGAAGATGTTGGAGAAGTGTGGGTGGCTTTGTTCACTGGAGATTGGCTCCATTGGCGCCGCTATTGATGTGCGCCGGAGATTTCTGAAAGGTGTCAACTGAGCCGACCCCAGGAGGTGCAAACATGGAAAAAGTTTCAGTAAACAATTTTCTTCAAATGGGAAGGTCTCATCATACACTCAGAAACCTGTTGTGTAACTGTGTGTTATATAAAATGAATGGAGGGCTCAAGACAATTTAGAAAAAAAGTATCTTTCTTTCTGAGCAACAGTGTTCTGGAGAGAAGAAGGGAAAGAAAGAAAAGAGAAAAAGATCAATACAAGTATACTTCATCTTCTCTGAGGCCATTTGGACAGATAGCACCACTCTTGTCACCATCACAGTCCAAGACGATACTAGCAAAAGGGACCTGCAGAAAGAATGAAACTGGGAACCATTGCAGCCATTCTGGTTGATAAAGTGAAAAAGTTTATTCAAAAAGGCTTTTGCTAGAGATTGCAATAACAGACCAGTGAAATGATATATTCATTCAGAATTTTTGCTGGGAGGAAAATGCAAAATCAGCCTCGGCTGCATCACTTCGGTTCATAACTGGTCTTGCTTTCATTTGTCTTTTCCCATACAGGCACAGTTTTACACCTGTCTAGATTCTGTTGGTTGTATTTCTCAAGTCACTTTATTTGAATCACCATGTCCCTGACCAGGCATTTACAAAGGATGAACAAACACAATGGAGTTTCTTTGTACCACAAGATTCACATCTGTTCTGCCACTTTTTATTGTGCCCCACAGGATCAAAGTCCAGATGCACCACTCTAATTTGAACCAGACAACAGAATTCTAATTTGAATGTCCTGACAATTTTCCGGCAAGTTTTCCATAAAAATGAATGAATGAATGAATGAATGAATGAATGAATGAACAGCACTCCCATTTGTATCTGTTCATAATGGGCTACATCCCGACAACATACTAACCCAAATAACACTGTACATCACTCAGACACTATAACACTCTCACTCAGACACGATAACACTCTCACTCAGACACTATAACACTCTCACTCAGACACTATAACACTCTCACTCAGACAGTACAACACTCACACTCAGACACGACAACACTCTCACTCAGACACGATAACACTCTCACTCAGACACTATAACACTCTCACTCAGACAGTACAACACTCTCACTCAGATACTATAACACTCTCACTCAGACACGATAACACTCTCACTCAGACACTATAACACTCTCACTCAGATACTATAACACTCTCACTCAGACACGATAACACTCTCACTCAGACACTATAACACTCTCACTCAGATACTATAACACTCTCACTCAGACAGTACAACACTCTCACTCAGATACTATAACACTCTCAGTCAGACACTATAACACTCTCACTCAGACAGTACAACACTCTCAATCAGACACGACAACACTCTCACTCAGATACTATAACACTCTCACTCAGACACGATAACACTCTCACTCAGACACTATAACACTCTCACTCAGACAGTACAACACTCTCACTCAGACACTATAACACTCTCACTCAGACACGATAACACTCTCACTCAGACACTATAACACTCTCACTCAGACAGTACAACACTCTCACTCAGACACTATAACACTCTCACTCAGACAGTACAAAACTCTCACTCAGACACGACAACACTCTCACTCAGACACGACAACACTCTCACTCAGACACGACAACACTCTCACACAGATACTATAACACTCTCACTCAGACACGATAACACTCTCAGTCAGACACTATAACACTCTCACTCAGACAGTACAACACTCTCACTCAGACACTATAACACTCTCACTCAGACACGATAACACTCTCACTCAGATAATATAACACTCTCACTCAGACACTATAACACTCTCACTCAGACAGTACAACACTCTCACTCAGACAGTACAACACTCTCACTCAGATACTATAACACTCTCACTCAGATACTATAAAACTCTCACTCAGACACGATAACACTCTCACTCAGACACTATAACACTCTCACTCAGACACTATAACACACTCACTCAGACACTATAACACTCTCACTCAGACACTATAACACTCTCACTCAGACACTATAACACTCTCACTCAGACAGTACAACACTCTCACTCAGACACGATAACACTCTCACTCAGATACGATAACACTCTCACTCAGACACTATAACACTCTCACTCAGACACTATAACATTCTCACTCAGACAGTATAACACTCTCACTCAGACACTATAACACTCTCACTCAGATACTATAAAACTCTCACTCAGACACGATAACACTCTCACTCAGACACTATAACACACTCACTCAGACACTATAACACTCTCACTCAGACACTATAACACTCTCACTCAGACACTATAACACTCTCACTCAGACAGTACAACACTCTCACTCAGACAATATAACACTCTCACTCAGACACGATAACACTCTCACTCAGATACTATAACACTCTCACTCAGACACTATAACACTCTCAGTCAGACACTATAACACTCTCACTCAGACAGTACAACACTCTCACTCAGACACGATAACACTCTCACTCAGATACGATAACACTCTCACTCAGACACTTTAACACTCTCACTCAGACACTATAGCATTCTCACTCAGACAGTACAACACTCTCACTCAGACACTATAACACTCTCACTCAGACACTATAAAACTCTCACTCAGACACGATAACACTCTCACTCAGACACTATAACACACTCACTCAGACACTATAACACTCTCACTCAGACACTATAACACTCTCACTCAGACACTATAACATTCTCACTCAGACAGTACAACACTCTCACTCAGATACTATAAAACTCTCACTCAGACACGATAACACTCTCACTCAGACACTATAACACACTCACTCAGACACTATAACACTCTCACTCAGACACTATAACACTCTCACTCAGACACTATAACACTCTCACTCAGACACGATAACACTCTCACTCAGATACGATAACACTCTCACTCAGACACTATAACACTCTCACTCAGACACTATAACACTCTCACTCAGATACTATAACACTCTCACTCAGACAGTACAACACTCTCACTCAGACACGATAACACTCTCACTCAGATACGATAACACTCTCACTCAGACACTATAACACTCTCACTCAGACACTATAACACTCTCACTCAGATACTATAAAACTCTCACTCAGACACGATAACACTCTCACTCAGACACGATAACACTCTCACTCAGACACTATAACACACTCACTCAGACACTATAACACTCTCACTCAGACACTATAACACTCTCACTCAGACAGTACAACACTCTCACTCAAACACTATAACACTCTCACTCAGACAGTACAACACTCTCACTCAGAAACGATAACTCTCTCACTCAGATACAATAACACTCTCACTCAGACACTACAACACTCTCACTCAGACAGGATAACACTCTCACTCAGATACTATAACACTCTCACTCAGACATGATAACACTCTCACTCAGACACGATAACACTCTCACTCAGACACGATAACACTCTCACTCAGACACGATAACACTCTCACTCAGACAGTACAACACTCTCACTCAAACACTATAACACTCTCACTCAGACAGTACAACACTCTCACTCAGAAACGATAACTCTCTCACTCAGATACAATAACACTCTCACTCAGACACTACAACACTCTCACTCAGACAGGATAACACTCTCACTCAGATACTATAACACTCTCACTCAGACATGATAACACTCTCACTCAGACACGATAACACTCTCACTCAGACAGTACAACACTCTCAATCAGACACTATAACACTCTCACTCAGACGGTACATTACTCTCACTCAGACAGTACAACGCTCTCACTCAGACATGATAACACTCTCACTCAGACACTCTCACTCAGACACGATAACACTCTCACTCAGACACTATAATACTCTCACTCAGACACTATAACACTCTCACTCAGACAGTACAACACTCTCACTCAGACACGATAACACTCTCACACAGACACTATAACACTCTCACTCAGACAGTACATTACTCTCACACAGACAGTACAACACTCTCACTCAGACACTATAACACTCTCACTCAGACAGTACAACACTCTCACTCAGACACGATAACACTCTCACGCAGACACTATAACACTCTCACTCAGACAGTACATTACTCTCACACAGACAGTACAACACTCTCACTCAGACACTATAACACTCTCACTCAGACAGTACAACACTCTCACTCAGACACTATAACACTCTCACGCAGACACTATAACACTCTCACTCAGACAGTACATTACTCTCACTCAGACACGATAACACTCTCACTCAGAGAGTACAACACTCTCACTCAGACACGATAACACTCTCACGCAGACGCTAACACTCTCACTCCGACAGTACATTACTCTCACTCAGACACGATAACACTCTCACGCAGACACTAACACTCTCACTCCGACAGTACATTACTCTCACTCAGACACGATAACACTCTCACTCAGACACTATAACACTCTCACTCAGACAGTACAACACTCTCACTAAGACAGTACAACACTCTCACTCAGACACTAGAACACTCTCACTCAGACAGTACAACACTCTCACTCAGACACGCTAACACTCTCACTCAGACAGTACAACACTCTCACTCAGACAGTACAACACTCTCACTAAGACAGTACAACACTCTCACTCAGACACTAGAACACTCTCACTCAGACAGTACATTACTCTCACTCAGACACGATAACACTCTCATGCAGACACTATAACACTCTCACTCAGACACGATAACACTGTCACTCAGACACTATAACACTCTCACTCAGATACTATAACACTCTCACTCAGACACGATAACACTCTCACTCAGACAGTACAACACTCTCACTCAGACACGATAACACTCTCATGCAGACACTATAACACTCTCACTCAGACAGTACAACACTCTCGCTCAGACACAATAACACTCTCACTCAGACACTATAACACTCTCACTCAGACAGTACAACACTCTCACTCAGACACGATAACACTCTCACTCAGACAGTACAACGCTCTCACTCAGACACTATAACACTCTCACACAGACACGATAACGCTCTCACTCAGACAGTACAACACTCTCACTCAGACAGTACAACACTCTCACTCAGACACTATAACACTCTCACTCAGACAGTACAACACTCTCAATCAGACACTATAACACTCTCACTCAGACATTACATTACTCTCACTCAGACACTATAACACTCTCACTCAGACAGTACAACACTCTCAATCAGACACTATAACACTCACTCAGACAGTATAACACTCTCAGTCAGACACTATAACACTCTCACTCAGACACGATAACACTCTCACTCAGACACTATAACACTCTCACTCAGACAGTACAACACTCTCACTCAGACACTATAACACTCTCACTCAGACACTATAACACTCTCACTCAGACAGTACAACACTCTCACTCAGACACGATAACACTCTCACTCAGATACTATAACACTCTCACTCAGACAGTACAACACTCTCAATCAGACACGATAACACTCTCATGCAGACACGATAACACTCTCACTCAGACACTATAACACTCTCACTCAGACAGTACAACACTCTCACTCAGACACTATAACACTCTCACTCAGACAGTACAACACTCTCACTCAGACACGATAACACTCTCACTCAGATACTATAACACTCTCACTCAGACAGTACAACACTCTCAATCAGACACGATAACACTCTCACTCAGATACTATAACACTCTCACTCAGACAGTACAACGCTCTCACTCAGACACTATAACACTCTCACACAGACATGATAACGCTCTCACTCAGACAGTACAACACTCTCACTCAGACAGTACAACACTCTCACTCAGACACTATAACACTCTCACTCAGACAGTACAACACTCTCAATCAGACACTATAACACTCTCACTCAGACATTACATTACTCTCACTCAGACACTATAACACTCACTCAGACAGTATAACACTCTCAGTCAGACACGATAACACTCTCACTCAGACACGATAACACTCTCACTCAGACACTATAACACTCTCACTCAGACAGTACAACACTCTCACTCAGACACTATAACACTCTCACACAGACATGATAACGCTCTCACTCAGACAGTACAACACTCTCACTCAGACAGTACAACACTCTCACTCAGACACTATAACACTCTCACTCAGACAGTACAACACTCTCAATCAGACACTATAACACTCTCACTCAGACATTACATTACTCTCACTCAGACACTATAACACTCACTCAGACAGTATAACACTCTCAGTCAGACACGATAACACTCTCACTCAGACACTATAACACTCTCACTCAGACAGTACAACACTCTCACTCAGACACGATAACACTCTCACTCAGATACTATAACACTCTCACTCAGACAGTACAACACTCTCAATCAGACACGATAACACTCTCATGCAGACACGATAACACTCTCACTCAGACACTATAACACTCTCACTCAGACAGTACAACACTCTCACTCAGACACTATAACACTCTCACTCAGACAGTACAACACTCTCACTCAGACACGATAACACTCTCACTCAGATACTATAACACTCTCACTCAGACAGTACAACACTCTCAATCAGACACGATAACACTCTCATGCAGACACGATAACACTCTCACTCAGACACTATAACACTCTCACTCAGACAGTACAACACTCTCACTCAGACACTATAACACTCTCACTCAGACACTCTCACTCAGACAGTACAACACTCTCACTCAGACACGATAACACTCTCACTCAGATGCTATAACACTCTCACTCAGACAGTACAACACTCTCAATCAGACACGATAACACTCTCATGCAGACACTATAACACTCTCACTCAGATACTATAACACTCTCACTCAGACACTATAACACTCTCACTCAGACACTATAACACTCTCACGCAGACACTATAACACTCTCACGCAGACACTATAACACTCTCACGCAGACACTATAACTGTTAGGGCTTTGCTGGGATTCGAACCTGGTTCGTTGGTGTGATAATCCAGCAAATCCCCACTAGGCCACCAGGGGTATGACTCAAATGCAGAGGCGTGAGGCACAAGTAGAAAAAAGTATCAAAAGGTTTATTTACAATATATACACCAAAAAAAGTCCAAAAACTAATAATCCAAAAACGCTCAGAATATATAAGGGAAAAAAATAAAAAATCCAAAAGTACAAAACAAAAGCCAAAAAAACAGAAAAGAAAAGGCTAAAATACCAAAGCTCAGAAGATCCAAAAACACAGTAACTACTAGGTCCAAAAGAATAGCAAAGTGCAAAACAAAGAACACGGTACAGAGGAAACTGGAGATAAACATAACAGCACAAAGACTCCGTGACAAGAGGACTGAACTCAGGGGGTATAAATACACAAAGTAAATAGAACACAGGTGAAGATAATCAGGACTAAACAGGCAATTAACACAAACACAAAACACAGGAACAGTGGCGGCCTCTAGAGGCCAAAATAAACATGACACAATAAGGAAATACCAGCGGCCTCTAGAGGCCAAAACAGTCCTAGTCCTAACAGGACCCCCCCCCCAGGAGCGTCTCCTGACGTTCCCAGGGCGATCCGGATGGGCCGAATGGAAGTCCCGACACAGTTCTTTATCTAGGCCATCCCGAGCAGGAACCCAGCAGCGCTCCTCAGGACCATAGCCCTCCCAGTCCACCAGATATTGCAACCCGCCACGGACCCAGCGGGAGTCAAGCAGGCGATGCACAGTGAACACAGTCTGACCCTGGAAGATGCGGGGGGGTGGGGGGTTCCTAGGGGCAGAGGAATACGTAGACGTCAGTACGGGCCGCAACAGGGAAACATGGAAAGTGGGGTTGATCCTCAGAGTCCGGGGCAACTGGAGCCAGTAGGAGACAGGGTTCACCCTGCGCACCACCTTGAAGGGGCCAATGTAGCGAGGAGCAAGCTTGCGGTTCTCCACCCACAGCGGAAGGTCCTTAGTGGACAGCCAAACCCGCTGCCCAGGGCGGAAAGCGTGTGCAGGTCTTCTATGGCAGTTGGCCTGAGTCTGGTTGGTTCTGGAGGTCTGTATGAGGGTCTTCCTGACCTTGCTCTAGGTCTTGCGACACCGTCTCACATATTGGTTGACCGAGGGCACCCCCACGTCCTCCCCCTGGTCCGGGAACAGAGGTGGCTGGAACCCGAATTGTCACTGGAATGGCGACAGCTTGGTGGCCGATGACTGCAGGGTGTTGTGGGCGTACTCTGCCCATGGCAGCCAGGTGCTCCACGATGTCGGGTTATCCATAGCCAGGCCTCGCAGGGTGGTTTCCAGGTCCAAAAGACTCGGAAGACATGATTAAACATAAGTTTCGCTGTTTCAAGAGCAGAGGGGCGTTTGCACAGTGGTATGAAGCGGCAGGCCTTGGAGAATCTGTCAACTATGACCAAAATGACTGTGTTACCTTGTGACTCAGGGAGACCCGTGATGAAGTCGACTCCCACGTGGGACCAGGGACGCCGGGGAATGGTCAGAGGATGCAGGAGACCCTGGGGACGCTGTCGTGGGTTCTTGGTTCTGGTGCAAACCTCACAGGACAGGACAAATGACCTTACTTCCTGCTCCATGTTAGGCCACCAGAAGCATCTTTTCAGGATGTCCAGGGTCCTCCGAGCTCCCGGGTGGGCGGTGAGAGGGGAAGAGTGACCCCACTGGAGAACCTTGGCCCGGGCTTGATGTGGGACGTACAAGAGGCCCGGTGGCCCCGTCCCAGGACCGGGGTCCTGGCGTTGGGCTCGTCGGACAGCCTCCTCAATACCCCAGCGGACAGGGGCCACAATCCGGGACACAGGGATAATAGGGCCGACTTCATTCTCCCTGTTAGGGGCAGAGAACAGCCTGGACAGTGCGTCAGGTTTGGTGTTCTTGGAGCCAGGGCGGTACGAGAGGGTGAAGTCAAACCGACTGAAAAACAGGGCCCACCTAGCCTGTCGAGGGTTCAGTCTCTTGGCTTGCTGGAGGTACTCCAGGTTCTTGTGGTCAGTCCAAACCAGGAAAGGATGTTGCGCTCCCTCCAGCCAGTGCCTCCACTCCTCAAGGGCCAGTTTGACCGCTAGCAGTTCTCGATCCCCCACATCGTACCGGGACTCCGCAGGACTCAGGCGGTGGGAGAAGTAAGCGCAGGGGTGCAGCTTTCCTTCCGAACGTTGAGAGAGCACCGCGCCGACACCACTGTCCGAGGCGTCCACCTCCACGATGAATGGTTGGGAGGTGTCCGGGAGGACCAGAATGGGTGCCGTGCAGAAGCGGTCCTTGAGGTCTTTGAATGCCTTTTCCGCCTGAGGAGACCAGACATAAGATCCACCTGTACCTTTGTAGAGGTCCGACATGGGTGCTGCTACAGAACTGAAGTTCCTGATGAACTTGCGGTAGAAGTTAGCGAATCCTAAGAACCGCTGAACCTCCTTAACGGACTTGGGAGTAGGCCAGTCCCAGACGGCCAGGGTCTTGGCAGGGTCCATTTGGAGTTGGCCTGTCCGTACAATAAATCCCAGAAAGGAGACCTCGGGAACATGAAATTCGCATTTCTGGGCCTTGGCGAACAGATTGTTCTGTAGCAGCCTCTGGAGAACCTGGCGGACATGGTGGCGGTGCTCCTGCACGGTCTTGGAAAAGATAAGGATGTCGTCGAGGTAGACAAAAACGTACAGGTTAATCATGTCCCTTAAGACGTCATTGATTAGGGCCTGAAAAACAGCTGGTGCGTTGGTGAGTCCGAAGGGCATCACCTGGTATTCGTAGTGCCCAGACGGGGTGTTAAAGGCAGTCTTCCACTCGTCTCCCTGTCGGATACGGATGAGGTGGTATGCGTTCCGTAGGTCCAACTTGGTGAAGACGGTGGCGCCTTGGAGCAGGTCGAAAGCAGTGGACATCAGCGGAAGGGGATATCGGTTGCACACAGTGATCTTGTTCAGGCCCCTGTAGTCAATACATGGTCGGAGCCCCCCATCCTTCTTGCCGACAAAGAAGAAGCCGGCACCAGCAGGTGAGGTGGAGGGTCGAATGAACCCAGAGACCAGGGCGTCTTTGAGGTATTCCTCCATGGCCTTGCATTCTGGCTGAGAGAGGGAAAACAGTCTGCCACGAGGAGGGGTAGTCCCAGGGAGCAAGTCGATGGCACAGTCGTAGGCCCGGTGCGGAGGAAGAACGGCGGCCCTGCTCTTGCTGAATACCTCCTTGAGATCCCAGTACTCTGTGGGAACTTGAGATAACTCGGTGAGATCAGGGGGCTTGGCAGGAGACACAGGAGAGCTAGAGAGCAGACAAGAGGCATGGCATGCAGGGCCCCATTCCACAACCTGGCTTGTTACCCAGTCTATGTGAGGGTTGTGGCGAGTAAGCCAAGGAAGGCCTAGAATAACTGGGAACTCAGGTGAAGGAATCAGGTGCAGGGATATTCCTTCCTTGTGACCTTGAGACTGGAGGAAGACTGGAGAAGTAACTTGGGTGACTCTTCCATCACCTAACGCTTGGCCATCGAGGGCAGACACAGACAGTGGGACTTCAAGAGGTGCAGTCGGAATATTGATGCTTTGGGCGAAGTGAATATCCATAAAGTTCCCAGCCGCCCCTGAGTCTAACAAAGCTTGACAAGAGTGGACAGACTCACCCCAGGAGATGGAGACCGGGATGTAGATTCCTTGGCCAGGGAGTCCGGGAGAGAGGGTAGGCCCCGTCACAACCCTCCCTCGGCTGGACGGGGCGGTCCTTTTCCCAAGAGTTGGGGACATGATGCTCGGAAGTGACCAGGCTTGCCACAGTAGATGCAGCACTTGTCCCTCCTTCTGCGCTCCCTCTCAGATGCGGAGAGGCGAGTACGATCCACTTGCATGGGTTCTGGACAGTCACTGAAGGAGGTAGACGGTCTCCAGGTAGAGGTAGGGAGGCTGGGGGGGCTCAAGGCTTGGTGGCGTTCTCTCATCCTGTTGTCCAGACGAATAGCATGTGAGATGAGGGTTTCGAGGTCACTTGGGCATCCAATAAAGGCCAGACCGTCCTTGATGGGGTCAGACAGACCATGGTGGAAGGCTGACACCAGGGCAGTCTCGTTCCATCCACTTACTGCTGCGAGCGTCCGGAACGAGATGGCGTAATCTGCGACGCTTCCTCCCTGCCGGATGGACATGAGCTTTCGGGCTGCGTCGGTACGGATGTCAGCCTGATCGAAGACCCGAAGCATCTCTTCAGAAAACAGCTGGAAATCAAGGCACTCAGGTCCCTGTCTTTTCCAGATAGCAGTAGCCCAGGCTCGCGCCTTACCAGCTAATAAGGTGATCACAAAGGCAATCTTGCGGCGATCCGTAGTGTAGGTGGTAAGCTGAAGCTCAAAGGTGAGTTGACACTGGGTAAGGAACTCTCGGCACTCACTGTGCTTGCCGTCGTACGTCTGTGGTGCAGGAAGGCTGGGTTCGCGAGGTGAAGAAGGCAGCATGGCAGGAGGCACAGTAGCAGGAGCTGGATCAGGAGATGCAGGCAGAGATGTCAGCTGTGCCAGGGTTTTCTCAATTTGCTGAAGCAGTTCCTCGTGGCGAGCAAGGGCCTCATGTTGGCTGGTGAGCGTACGTCCATGAGCGTCCATGGTCGCTCCGAAGCGTGTCAAAGCTGCCATAATTCCCTGAAGGTTGGCCGGGTAGACAGTTGAAGCAGCCTCTGCTGAGTCGGTCATGACGGAGTCTTTCTGTTAGGGTTTTGCTGGGATTTGAACCTGGTTCATTGGTGTGATAATCCAGCAAACCCCCACTAGGCCACCAGGGGTATGACTCAAATGCAGAGGCGTGAGGCAGAAGTAGAAAAAAGTATCAAAAGGTTTATTTACAATATATACACACAAAAAAAATCCAAAAACTAATAATCCAAAAACCCTCAGAAGATATAAGGGAAAAAATAAAAAATCCAAAAGTACAAAATAAAAGCCAAAAAACCAGAAAAGAAAAGGCAAAAATACCAAAGCTCAGAAGATCCAAAAACACAGTAACTACTAGGTCCAAAAGAAAAGCAAAGTGCAAAACAAAGAACACGGTACAGAGGAAACTGGAGATAAACATAACAGCACAAAGACTCCAAGAGGACTGAACTCAGGGGGTATAAATACACAAACTAAATAGAAAACAGGTGAAGATAATCAGGACTAAACAGGCAATTAACACAAAAACAAAACACAGGAACAGTGGCGGCTTCGAGAGGCCAAAATAAACATGACACGAAAAGGAAATAACAGCGGCCTCTAGAGGCCAAAACAGTCCTAGTCCTAACAATAACACTCTCATTCAGACACAATAACACTCTCACTCAGACACTATAACACTCTCACTCAGACACTATAACACTCTCACTCAGACACGATAACACTCTCACTCAGATACTATAACACTCTCACTCAGACACTATAACTCTCACTCAGACACTATAACATTCTCACTCAGACAGTACAACACTCTCACTCAGACAGGATAAGACTCTCACTCAGATACTAAAACACTCTCACTCAGACAGTACAACACTCTCACTCAGACACAATAACACTCTCACTCAGACACTATAACACTCTCACTCAGACAGTACAACACTCTCACTCAGACACTATAACAGTCTCACTCAGACACTATAACACTCTCAATCAGACATGATAACACTCTCACTCAGACACTATAACACTATCACTCAGACACTATAACACTCTCAATCAGACATGATAACACTCTCACTCAGACACGATAACACTCTCACTCAGACAGTACAACGCTCTCACTCAGACACTATAACACTCTCACTCAGACATGATAACACTCTCACTCAGACACGATAACACTCTCACTCAGACAGTACAACGCTCTCACTCAGACACTATAACACTCTCACTCAGACATGATAACACTCTCACTCAGACACGATAACACTCTCACTCAGACACTATAACACTCTCACTCAGACACTATAACACTCTCACTCAGACACGATAACACTCTCACTCAGACAGTACAACGCTCTCACTCAGACACTATAACACTCTCACTCAGACACGATAACACTCTCACTCAGACAGTACAACGCTCTCACTCAGACACTATAACACTCTCACTCAGACATGATAACACTCTCACTCAGACACGATAACACTCTCACTCAGACACGATAACACTCTCACTCAGACACTATAACACTCTCACTCAGACATTATAACACTCTCACTCAGACACGATAACACTCTCACTCAGACACTATAACACTCTCACTCAGACACGAAAACACTCTCACTCAGACAGTACATTACTCTCACTCAGACAGTACAACACTCTCAATCAGACACGATAACACTCTCACACAGACACTATAACACTCACTCAGACACGATAACACTCTCACTCAGACAGTACATTACTCTCACTCAGACAGTACAACACTCTCAATCAGACACGATAACACTCTCACACAGACACGATAACAATCTGATGCAGACACTATAACACTCTCACTCAGACAGTACAAAACTCTCACTCAGACACGATAACACTCTCACTCAGACACTATAACACTCTCACTAAGACAGTACAACACTCTCACTCAGACAGTACAACACTCTCAATCAGACACTATAACACTCTCACTCAGACAGTACATTACTCTCACTCAGACACTATAACACTCTCACTCAGACACTATAACACTCTCACTCAGACAGTACAACACTCTCACTCAGACAGTACAACACTCTCAATCAGACACTATAACACTCACTCAGACAGTATAACACTCTCAGTCAGACACTATAACACTCTCACTCAGACACGATAACACTCTCACTCAGACACGATAACACTCTCACTCAGACAGTACAACACTCTCACTCAGACACTATAACACTCTCACTCAGACACTATAACACTCTCACTCAGACAGTACAACACTCTCACTCAGACACTATAACACTCTCACTCAGATACTATAACACTCTCACTCAGACACGATAACACTCTCACTCAGACAGTACAACACTCTCACTCAGACACTATAACACTCTCACTCAGACAGTACAACACTCTCACTCAGACAGTACAACACTCTCAATCAGACACTATAACACTCACTCAGACAGTATAACACTCTCAGTCAGACACTATAACACTCTCACTCAGACACGATAACACTCTCACTCAGACACGATAACACTCTCACTCAGACAGTACAACACTCTCACTCAGACACTATAACACTCTCACTCAGACACGATAACACTCTCACTCAGACAGTACAACACTCTCACTCAGACACTATAACACTCTCACTCAGATACTATAACACTCTCACTCAGACACGATAACACTCTCACTCAGACAGTACAACACTCACTCAGACACTATAACACTCTCACTCAGACAGTACAACACTCTCACTCAGACACGATAACACTCTCACGCAGACACTATAACACTCTCACTCAGATACTATAACACTCACTCAGACAGTACAACACTCTCAATCAGACATGATAACACTCTCATGCAGACACTATAACACTCTCACTCAGATACTATAACACTCTCACTCAGACACTATAACACTCTCACTCAGACAGTACAACACTCTCACTCAGACACGATAACACTCTCACTCAGACACGATAACACTCTCATGCAGACACTATAACACTCTCACTCAGACACTATAACACTCTCACTCAGACAGTACAACACTCTCACGCAGACACTATAACACTCTCACTCAGATACTATAACACTCTCACTTTGACACTATAACACTCTCACTCAGACACTATAACACTCTCACTCAGATACTATAAGACTCTCACTCAGACACTATAACACTCTCACTCAGACACTATAACACTCTCACTCAGACACTGTAACACTCTCACTCAGACACTATAACACTCTCACTCAGACACTATAACACTCTCACTCAGACACTATAACACTCTCACTCAGACAGTACAACACTCTCACGCAGACACTATAACACTCTCACTCAGATACTATAACACTCTCACTTTGACACTATAACACTCTCACTCAGACACTATAACACTCTCACTCAGATACTATAAGACTCTCACTCAGACACTATAACACTCTCACTCAGACACTATAACACTCTCACTCAGACACTGTAACACTCTCACTCAGACACTATAACACTCTCACTCAGACACTATAACACTCTCACTCAGACACTATAACACTCTCACTCAGACAGTACAACACTCTCACTCAGACACTATAACACTCTCACTCAGACACTATAACACTCTCACTCAGACACTATAACACTCTCACTCAGACACTATAACACTCTCACTCAGATACTATAACACTCTCATTCAGACATGATAACACTCTCACTCAGACAGTACAACACTCTCAATCAGACACTATAACACTCTCAGTCAGATACTATAAGACTCTCACTCAGACACTATAACACTCTCACTCAGACACTATAACACTCTCACTCAGACACTATAACACTCTCACTCAGATACTATAACACTCTCATTCAGACACTATAACACTCTCACTCAGACACTATAACACTCTCACTCAGACAGTACAACACTCTCACTCAGATACTATAACACTCTCACTCAGACACTATAAGACTCTCACTCAGACACTATAACACTCTCACTCAGACACTATAAGACTCTCACTCAGACACTATAACACTCTCACTCAGACACTATAACACTCTCACTCAGACACTATAACACTCTCACTCAGACAGTACAACACTCTCACTCAGATACTATAACACTCTCACTCAGATACTATAACACTCTCACTCAGACACTATAACACTCTCACTCAGACACTATAAGACTCTCACTCAGACACTATAACACTCTCACTCAGACAGTACAACACTCTCACTCAGACACTATAACACTCTCACTCAGACACTATAACACTCTCACTCAGACAGTACAACACTCTCACTCAGACACTATAAGACTCTCACTCAGATACTATAACACTCTCATTCAGACACTATAACACTCTCACTCAGACACTATAACACTCTCACTCAGACAGTACAACACTCTCACTCAGATACTATAACACTCTCACTCAGACACTATAAGACTCTCACTCAGACACTATAACACTCTCACTCAGACACTATAAGACTCTCACTCAGACACTATAACACTCTCACTCAGACACTATAACACTCTCACTCAGACACTATAACACTCTCACTCAGACAGTACAACACTCTCACTCAGATACTATAACACTCTCACTCAGACACTATAACACTCTCACTCAGACAGTACAACACTCTCACTCAGACACGATAACACTCTCACTCAGACACGATAACACTCTCACTCAGATACTATAAGACTCTCACTCAGACACTATAACACTCTCACTCAGACAGTACAACACTCTCACGCAGACACTATAACACTCTCACTCAGATACTATAACACTCTCACTTTGACACTATAACACTCTCACTCAGACACTATAACACTCTCACTCAGATACTATAAGACTCTCACTCAGACACTATAACACTCTCACTCAGACACTATAACACTCTCACTCAGACACTGTAACACTCTCACTCAGACACTATAACACTCTCACTCAGACACTATAACACTCTCACTCAGACACTATAACACTCTCACTCAGACAGTACAACACTCTCACGCAGACACTATAACACTCTCACTCAGATACTATAACACTCTCACTTTGACACTATAACACTCTCACTCAGACACTATAACACTCTCACTCAGATACTATAAGACTCTCACTCAGACACTATAACACTCTCACTCAGACACTATAACACTCTCACTCAGACACTGTAACACTCTCACTCAGACACTATAACACTCTCACTCAGACACTATAACACTCTCACTCAGACACTATAACACTCTCACTCAGACAGTACAACACTCTCACTCAGACACTATAACACTCTCACTCAGACACTATAACACTCTCACTCAGACACTATAACACTCTCACTCAGACACTATAACACTCTCACTCAGATACTATAACACTCTCATTCAGACATGATAACACTCTCACTCAGACAGTACAACACTCTCAATCAGACACTATAACACTCTCACTCAGATACTATAAGACTCTCACTCAGACACTATAACACTCTCACTCAGACACTATAACACTCTCACTCAGACACTATAACACTCTCACTCAGATACTATAACACTCTCATTCAGACACTATAACACTCTCACTCAGACACTATAACACTCTCACTCAGACAGTACAACACTCTCACTCAGATACTATAACACTCTCACTCAGACACTATAAGACTCTCACTCAGACACTATAACACTCTCACTCAGACACTATAAGACTCTCACTCAGACACTATAACACTCTCACTCAGACACTATAACACTCTCACTCAGACACTATAACACTCTCACTCAGACAGTACAACACTCTCACTCAGATACTATAACACTCTCACTCAGATACTATAACACTCTCACTCAGACACTATAACACTCTCACTCAGACACTATAAGACTCTCACTCAGACACTATAACACTCTCACTCAGACAGTACAACACTCTCACTCAGACACTATAACACTCTCACTCAGACACTATAACACTCTCACTCAGACAGTACAACACTCTCACTCAGACACTATAAGACTCTCACTCAGATACTATAACACTCTCATTCAGACACTATAACACTCTCACTCAGACACTATAACACTCTCACTCAGACAGTACAACACTCTCACTCAGATACTATAACACTCTCACTCAGACACTATAAGACTCTCACTCAGACACTATAACACTCTCACTCAGACACTATAAGACTCTCACTCAGACACTATAACACTCTCACTCAGACACTATAACACTCTCACTCAGACACTATAACACTCTCACTCAGACAGTACAACACTCTCACTCAGATACTATAACACTCTCACTCAGATACTATAACACTCTCACTCAGACACTATAACACTCTCACTCAGACACTATAACACTCTCACTCAGACACTATAACACTCTCACTCAGACAGTACAACACTCTCACTCAGACACTATAACACTCTCACTCAGATACTATAACACTCTCACTCAGACACTATAACACTCTCACTCAGACACTATAACACTCTCACTCAGACACTATAACACTCTCACTCAGACACTATAACACTCTCACTCAGATACTATAAGACTCTCACTCAGACACTATAACACTCTCACTCAGACACTATAACACTCTCACTCAGACACTATAACACTCTCACTCAGATACTATAACACTCTCATTCAGACATGATAACACTCTCACTCAGACAGTACAACACTCTCAATCAGACACGATAACACTCTCATGCAGACACTATAACACTCTCACTCAGATACTATAACACTCTCACTCAGATACTATAACACTCTCACTCAGACACTATAACACTCTCATTCAGACACTATAACACTCTCACTCAGACACGATAACACTCTCACTCAGACACTATAACACTCTCACTAAGACAGTACAACACTCTCACTCAGACAGTACAACACTCTCAATCAGACACTATAACACTCTCACTCAGACAGTACATTACTCTCACTCAGACACTATAACACTCTCACTCAGACACTATAACACTCTCACTCAGACAGTACAACACTCTCACTCAGACAGTACAACACTCTCAATCAGACACTATAACACTCACTCAGACAGTATAACACTCTCAGTCAGACACTATAACACTCTCACTCAGACACGATAACACTCTCACTCAGACACGATAACACTCTCACTCAGACAGTACAACACTCTCACTCAGACACTATAACACTCTCACTCAGACACTATAACACTCTCACTCAGACAGTACAACACTCTCACTCAGACACTATAACACTCTCACTCAGATACTATAACACTCTCACTCAGACACGATAACACTCTCACTCAGACAGTACAACACTCTCACTCAGACACTATAACACTCTCACTCAGACAGTACAACACTCTCACTCAGACAGTACAACACTCTCAATCAGACACTATAACACTCACTCAGACAGTATAACACTCTCAGTCAGACACTATAACACTCTCACTCAGACACGATAACACTCTCACTCAGACACGATAACACTCTCACTCAGACAGTACAACACTCTCACTCAGACACTATAACACTCTCACTCAGACACGATAACACTCTCACTCAGACAGTACAACACTCTCACTCAGACACTATAACACTCTCACTCAGATACTATAACACTCTCACTCAGACACGATAACACTCTCACTCAGACAGTACAACACTCACTCAGACACTATAACACTCTCACTCAGACAGTACAACACTCTCACTCAGACACGATAACACTCTCACGCAGACACTATAACACTCTCACTCAGATACTATAACACTCACTCAGACAGTACAACACTCTCAATCAGACATGATAACACTCTCATGCAGACACTATAACACTCTCACTCAGATACTATAACACTCTCACTCAGACACTATAACACTCTCACTCAGACAGTACAACACTCTCACTCAGACACGATAACACTCTCACTCAGACACGATAACACTCTCATGCAGACACTATAACACTCTCACTCAGACACTATAACACTCTCACTCAGACAGTACAACACTCTCACGCAGACACTATAACACTCTCACTCAGATACTATAACACTCTCACTTTGACACTATAACACTCTCACTCAGACACTATAACACTCTCACTCAGATACTATAAGACTCTCACTCAGACACTATAACACTCTCACTCAGACACTATAACACTCTCACTCAGACACTGTAACACTCTCACTCAGACACTATAACACTCTCACTCAGACACTATAACACTCTCACTCAGACACTATAACACTCTCACTCAGACAGTACAACACTCTCACGCAGACACTATAACACTCTCACTCAGATACTATAACACTCTCACTTTGACACTATAACACTCTCACTCAGACACTATAACACTCTCACTCAGATACTATAAGACTCTCACTCAGACACTATAACACTCTCACTCAGACACTATAACACTCTCACTCAGACACTGTAACACTCTCACTCAGACACTATAACACTCTCACTCAGACACTATAACACTCTCACTCAGACACTATAACACTCTCACTCAGACAGTACAACACTCTCACTCAGACACTATAACACTCTCACTCAGACACTATAACACTCTCACTCAGACACTATAACACTCTCACTCAGACACTATAACACTCTCACTCAGATACTATAACACTCTCATTCAGACATGATAACACTCTCACTCAGACAGTACAACACTCTCAATCAGACACTATAACACTCTCACTCAGATACTATAAGACTCTCACTCAGACACTATAACACTCTCACTCAGACACTATAACACTCTCACTCAGACACTATAACACTCTCACTCAGATACTATAACACTCTCATTCAGACACTATAACACTCTCACTCAGACACTATAACACTCTCACTCAGACAGTACAACACTCTCACTCAGATACTATAACACTCTCACTCAGACACTATAAGACTCTCACTCAGACACTATAACACTCTCACTCAGACACTATAAGACTCTCACTCAGACACTATAACACTCTCACTCAGACACTATAACACTCTCACTCAGACACTATAACACTCTCACTCAGACAGTACAACACTCTCACTCAGATACTATAACACTCTCACTCAGATACTATAACACTCTCACTCAGACACTATAACACTCTCACTCAGACACTATAAGACTCTCACTCAGACACTATAACACTCTCACTCAGACAGTACAACACTCTCACTCAGACACTATAACACTCTCACTCAGACACTATAACACTCTCACTCAGACAGTACAACACTCTCACTCAGACACTATAAGACTCTCACTCAGATACTATAACACTCTCATTCAGACACTATAACACTCTCACTCAGACACTATAACACTCTCACTCAGACAGTACAACACTCTCACTCAGATACTATAACACTCTCACTCAGACACTATAAGACTCTCACTCAGACACTATAACACTCTCACTCAGACACTATAAGACTCTCACTCAGACACTATAACACTCTCACTCAGACACTATAACACTCTCACTCAGACACTATAACACTCTCACTCAGACAGTACAACACTCTCACTCAGATACTATAACACTCTCACTCAGATACTATAACACTCTCACTCAGACACTATAACACTCTCACTCAGACACTATAACACTCTCACTCAGACACTATAACACTCTCACTCAGACAGTACAACACTCTCACTCAGACACTATAACACTCTCACTCAGATACTATAACACTCTCACTCAGACACTATAACACTCTCACTCAGACACTATAACACTCTCACTCAGACACTATAACACTCTCACTCAGACACTATAACACTCTCACTCAGATACTATAAGACTCTCACTCAGACACTATAACACTCTCACTCAGACACTATAACACTCTCACTCAGACACTATAACACTCTCACTCAGATACTATAACACTCTCATTCAGACATGATAACACTCTCACTCAGACAGTACAACACTCTCAATCAGACACGATAACACTCTCATGCAGACACTATAACACTCTCACTCAGATACTATAACACTCTCACTCAGACACTATAACACTCTCATTCAGACACTATAACACTCTCACTCAGACACTATAACACTCTCACTCAGACAGTACAACACTCTCACTCAGATACTATAACACTCTCACTCAGACACTATAAGACTCTCACTCAGACACTATAACACTCTCACTCAGACACTATAAGACTCTCACTCAGACACTATAACACTCTCACTCAGACACTATAACACTCTCACTCAGACACTATAACACTCTCACTCAGATACTATAACGCTCTCACTCAGACACTATAACGCTCTCACTCAGACACTATAACACTCTCACTCAGACAGTACATTACTCTCACTCAGACAGTACAACACTCTCAATCAGACACGATAACACTCTCACACAGACACGATAACAATCTGATGCAGACACTATAACACTCTCACTCAGACACTATAACACTCTCACTCAGACACTATAACACTCTCACTCAGACACTATAAAACTCTCACTCAGACACTATAACACTCTCACTCAGACAGTACAACACTCTCACTCAGACAGTACATTACTCTCACTCAGACACTATAACGCTCTCACTCAGACACTATAACACTCTCACTCAGACACTATAACACTCTCACTCAGACAGTACAACACTCTCACTCAGACAGTACAACACTCTCAATCAGACACTATAACACTCACTCAGACAGTATAACACTCTCAGTCAGACACTATAACACTCTCACTCAGACACGATAACACTCTCACTCAGACACTATAACACTCTCACTCAGACAGTACAACACTCTCACTCAGACACTATAACACTCTCACTCAGATACTATAACACTCTCACTCAGACACGATAACACTCTCACTCAGACAGTACAACACTCTCACTCAGACACTATAACACTCTCACTCAGACAGTACAACACTCTCACTCAGACACGATAACACTCTCACGCAGACACTATAACACTCTCACTCAGATACTATAACACTCTCACTCAGACAGTACAACACTCTCAATCAGACACGATAACACTCTCATGCAGACACTATAACACTCTCACTCAGATACTATAACACTCTCACGCAGACACTATAACACTCTCACTCAGATACTATAACACTCTCACTCAGACACTATAACACTCTCACTCAGACAGTACAACACTCTCACGCAGACACTATAACACTCTCACTCAGATACTATAACACTCTCACTCAGACACTATAACACTCTCACTCAGACAATATAACACTCTCACTCAGACAGTACAACATTCTCACTCAGATACTATAACACTCTCACTCAGACACTATAACACTCTCACTCAGACAGTACAACACTCTCACGCAGACACTATAACACTCTCACTCAGATACTATAACACTCTCACTCAGACACTATAACACTCTCACTCAGACACGATAACACTCTCACTCAGACAGTACAACACTCTCACTCAGACACTATAACACTCTCACTCAGACAGTACAACACTCTCACTCAGACACGATAACACTCTCACGCAGACACTATAACACTCTCACTCAGATACTATAACACTCTCACTCAGACAGTACAACACTCTCAATCAGACACGATAACACTCTCATGCAGACACTATAACACTCTCACTCAGATACTATAACACTCTCATGCAGACACTATAACACTCTCACTCAGATACTATAAGACTCTCACTCAGACACTATAACACTCTCACTCAGACACTATAACACTCTCATTCAGACACTATAACACTCTCACTCAGACACTACAACACTCTCACTCAGACAATATAACACTCTCACTCAGACAGTACAACATTCTCACTCAGATACTATAAGACTCTCACTCAGACACTATAACACTCTCACTCAGACACTATAACACTCTCACTCAGACACTATAACACTCTCACTCAGACACTACAACACTCTCACTCAGACACTGTAACACTCTCACTCAGATACTATAACACTCTCACTCAGACACTACAACACTCTCACTCAGACACTATAACACTCTCACTCAGACACTATAACACTCTCACTCAGACATGATAACACTCTCACTCAGACACTATAACACTCTCACTCAGACACTGTAACACTCTCACTCAGACACTATAACACTCTCACTCAGACACTATAACACTCTCACTCAGACATGATAACACTCTCACTCAGACATGATAACACTCTCACTCTGTCAGTACAATTCTGTCATTCAGAGAGTATCATACATCACTCTGACGTATCACTGACTTTATTCTTTGACATTTTTTCTCCTAATAATAGCAACTGAGTATCTCAGAATTCTCATTTCTCTCAAAGTTTTCTGAACTTATTTCAAAATTCATACTTATTATTTCAAACCTGTGGCTTATTATCTCATGTTTATGACCTTACATCAATCATAAAATGCATGACTATCTCAAATTTGTGACCTATTATCTCAAACCTGACATGGAGTTTTTAAAAATTATGACCTATCACAGTTGTTTGACTTATCTCATACTTATGATGCTTTATCTCAAACTCATTATTTATCATCTCAAAATTCTCAAAACTTCTCATCCTTGCAATTTCATCCCAAAATTCTAACTTGTCCCAAACTTGTAACTTATCTCAAAATGCAGTATTCAAAATTGTGACTCATTCTCTCAGAGTCATGACTTACCTCACTCAACTCTACCTGTGCCGAGTGTGAGCTAGCTTTCTAGCATTTAACTAGCTGCCTTTGAGCTAATGAAGTAATATTAGTCACAAACAATCATTTTTTATTTCTTGTTATGCTACATTAATGCTAAATTCTGGCTAGCTAGCTTAGCTGATCATTGTGGTATTCGGGGTATTTCGGATGGAAGGAGAGGAGGGCATGTGGGTGTGGCCATATTCATGCATATTCATAGATCCTGGCATTTTCATTAGGGTGGAGTTGTAGTGATATTTCTTGAACATTTTTCATTTTTAGTCGCTTTGGAAGTAAATTTTTAATGTGTGTGTGTGTGTGTGTGTGTGTGTGTGTGTGTGTGTGTGTGTGTGTGTGTGAGAGAGAGAGAGAGAGACGGCTGAACCATGCAGTTTTGGCAGGGAAACTAGTTACCATCTGCTGATGCTTTGTTTTCCCAGATCTGAGACAGTGATGAAACAGCTGTAGGTATCTGTGTGTGTGTGTGTGTGTGTGTGTGTGTGTGTGTGTGTGTGTGTGTGTGTGTGTGTGTGTCTCTTCGCTCACACTCTCAGCAGAATGTAAAGGTACCAACACCCCTGCCTCCAGTCCCTGCCCCAGTGCTTGGTGGTTTCAGAGGTGCATATTGTTCAGTTACAGAGTGGTAGCATGGCTGTTCTATAACAGCGTGTTTGACATGCGCCTCACTTCCTCTCCGGTTCTGTCCCATTCACTCCGACATGAGTCAGAACAAAGCAAATTAACCTTGAAGCCTGAACAGCTCTCACTCATCTCTAAACCAGCATTAGAGCCGTGATTAAGGATGATTGATTGCAGTTTAATTCACTGGCAAAAAAATAATTGCGTCCGTTGTTTCATTTTCAATCTTCATTATGACATGAGCACCAGCAGAGGAGACTGACAGCAAAGTCAAGGGGCCTCACAAGAGGAGGGCCATCCTCTCACATCACCTCGGCACTGACTGCTGCTGCACTGGCGCTGATGGGAGTGTGCCGAGTTTAAGATGTCAAATTTATTCCTGAAATAATATTTAAGGGCTTAGAGAAATAATACAGCGGGGTTTAAAAAAGCCTTTACATTCTGACAGAAGAACATGTCGAGAACTGGAGTCGAAATGTCTCGATGTAGGATCACTATGATGTAGGATTTCACTTATTTTATCTTCATTTTGACCCGATTTAAAAATCGAAAATGATTCTAAAAAGTTAATTCTCTTAGAAATCAGATTGCCTTGTAACAGTATGAACGTGTTCCTGTTCCTGTCACAGTACTGGGAGAATAAAAGTGATCTTTCACGACTGAGTTATTAATATGGGGTGGGAGTTAGAGTCAGGGTCTGAGCGTTAACAGCGAGTTGTTAGTTATTAGAAGAAATAAGGAATAATTAGATGTTATAAAGCTGTAATTAACACATGATTAATTGTTATAATGAACACATGATAATCAGAGACAGTTTAAGGAAGATATTGTATCGACTTAAGTTCTTGGTTTAGACTTCTATTGTCTGCAGTACCTTAAATATTGATTTACACAAGATTGCTTGCTTGCTTGCTTGCTTGCTTGATTGATTGATTGATTGATTGATTGATTGATTGATTGATTGGCTGTAACAGTGGTCAATTCATTGACAAAGTTTGGTGAGCTGATTGATTTACTGAGCAAATTATTTACTGAGCTCAATTAATTGATTGTTTTACTACTGGTTATTTGATTGACTGGGTTGAGAGATTGATTAATTGATTGATCAATTAGTTGATCAATTATTTGATTGATTGATCGATTGATTGATTCCATATTCAATTTGTTGATTGCATTATCAATTGATTGATTGATTGATTGATTGATTGATTGATTACCTGATTGGTTATTTGATTGACTGTTTCATTGATTGATGGCTTGATCAATTGGTTGATTTATTGATCAATTATATGATTAATCAATCAATTGATTGAGTGATTTATTGGGTTGGTCAATCAGATGATTGATTCACTGATCAATTAGTTGACTGACTTATCAATCAATTATTTAATTGATTTATTGATTTGGTTGATTTTGCAATTAGTTGACTGATTTTTGAGTGATTGATCAGTTGTTTGGTAGATTTATTGACCAATTATTTGAATGATCGATTGATTAAGTGAGTGAGTGATTGGGTTGACTGATCAGTAAATTGATTCATTGATCAAGTTGTTGACTTATTTATTTGATTGGGTTGATTGGCTGGTTTATTGATCAATGATATGATCAATTGATTGACTGATTGATGTATCGCTCAATCTGTTGGTCAGTCAGTTGATTTTTTGATAGATTTTAACAGATTGTTTTAAATTAATCAATTTACTAACCACCTGACTGACATCTTTCTGAAATCATGTTTCATAGAACACACTCTTGAGGAATGAATATAAAATCAAATAAAATGTTTATTTATTTATTTATTAAAATAACTCCATCAGTGGGAATGTTAATGTCTCCAGTAGGGATATGTTTTATTGGGCTTTTCAACTATCTGATTGTAATCACACACACACACACACACACACACACACACACACACACACACACACACAGATATATATATATATATATATATATAAAACCCCAATTCCAAAAAAGTTGGGACAAAGTACAAATTGTAAATAAAAATGGAATGCAATGATATGGAAGTTTCAAAATTCCATATTTTATTCAGAATAGAACATAGATGACATATCAAATGTTTGGCATCAGTGTGGATAGGCCTGAAGAATATCACTAACTACAGGAGACCATCCACCTACACTGCAATGAACCATCAACTGGCTGACGAGTTGAATGTGTTCTATTCCAGATTCGACAAATTCACACCTCTCCCCCCCTCAGACATTAAAGACCCATTCACACCCCCTGCTATTCTGCCTCCTCTCGCCTCTGACCCCACACCAGCACTCAAGATCTGTGAAGAGGATGTTTGTCAGCTTTTTCGCAGACAGAAGATCAGGAAGGCACCTGGGCCAGACGGTGTGTCACCCTCCTGTCTGAAGGTCTGTGCTGATCAGCTGGCTCCCATCTTCACCCAGATCTTCAATAGAGATCTTGCAGTCACGTGACCGGAAAGTTCACAGCCGCCATCTTGTCGGTAAAAAACACAGCTGAATACTGCTGCACTCGTGTACAGAATGGATCAATTTCAACCAACGGACTACACGGCTCATTTTTCTAATGAACAGATAACTAGATATATGTCTAAAATAAACGACCTACAGATTAGTGACCCTTAAGCTGGGCATACACTGTGCGATTTTTTCAATCGCGGTATTCAGCTGCTGCTCACACTGTACGAGTGAATCGCAGGGGTAAACAGCACGCAGCTTACGATTCCTGTTCTCACACTATACGCTCGGATGCGATGCTTGGATCCAGGTTTGATTTTCATCCGATCGATCGGGAGGAGGTCGTGAGGTGTTAATCGCTTGTCATTACCCCATGTATACTACACGACCTGAGAAGCACGATTGAGCCAAAACTTGGCCCGATCTCCAAAATAGTCGCACGAGTGAAAATCGTGTCAAAATCGGGCCAAAAATCGCACAGTGTATGCCCAGCATTATGGCTTACCAGACGTAGTTTTCACGACCGTGTCAGTGGATATTGAACTGCCAGAGGTGGAATACCCAGATGTGTATAGTATAATTACCTCATCAACTTTCCCTCGCTGTTCAGTGGTGAAGCACTGCGTGCTTATAAATCTTTGGACAGTTATCTTTACAGAAATTCAGGATTTGTCAGCGACTCAGATGTGGCATCTTGTAAACAAGAAAATAATAATCCTCATTGGACGGGTAAGTCACTTAAGTATTGAGTATAGCACTGACCAGCCGATTATAGAATAGAATAAGGTAATTCCAGCTGTAATTCCATATCGTCTGTCTTGTTTACCATGGATCTGGCGTTGGAGAGGTAGAGGCTTGGCAGTGGAGATTTGAGTGGCTGTTTTCTGAGCTTAGTCAACAGGCCGGCTCTGCCTGCAGCCTCGCTTTTGCTTCTGCTCCCGACGCCGCCTCCTTCTCTTTGCTTCCGATAACAATCCCGGGAGACCCCGCTGGTCTCGCTATTTCGTCCGGAATGTTGTGCATGTGATGGAAATCGCTACAAACCGTCATTTTCTGCTGGAAACCAATGTCCAGTAAGTCCATACGGTTGTAGTGGATATTGAAGTCCGATACAGACGAACAACACGCAAAAATACACACAAAAAACATAAAAAACGTGCACAGGTAGGGAGAGCTTGTAGCCGTGGCCGTTGTAGTAGAATTGTATATAGTAGGGTTTCCAGAAGAAAAGGTAGAAGTAGAACCAGAAGTAGAACCAGAAGTAGAAGGCGGAAATATGGCGTTTGACCGACAAGATGGCATCTGTCACAATCTGGATCGGCTGTGACGTCACATGCAAGTGCTCCATAGATCCCTGGAGCTGTGTGAAGTCCCCTCATGCTTCAAATGCTCCACAATAATCCCGGTTCCCAAGAAACCCACCATCACAGGACTGAATGACTATAGGCCTGTAGCCCTCACATCTGTAGTCATGAAGTCCTTCGAGAGACTGGTGTTGTCACACCTGAAGGACATCACAGACCCCCTGCTGGACCCCCTGCAGTTTGCCTACTGGGCAAACAGGTCAGCAGATGATGCAATCAATATGGGACTGCACTACATCCTGCAACAACTTGACTCTGCAGGGACGTACGCCAGGATTCTGTTCGTGGACTTCAGTTTGGCATTCAACACCATTGTTCCAGACATCCTCCACACCAAGCTCACCCAGCTCACTGTGCCCTCCTCCACCTGTAAGTGGATTACAAACTTCCTGACTGACAGGAAGCAGCAGTTGAGGATGGGGAGCATCATATCCAGCACTCAGACTGTCAGCACTGGCGCCCCCCAAGGGTGTGTGCTCTCCCCACTGCTCTTCTCCCTTTATACCAACGACTGCACCTCAAGAGACCCGTCTGTTAAACTCCTGAAATTTGCAGACGATACAACGGTCATCGGCCTCATCCGGGATGGTGACGAGTCTGCATACAGACGGGAGGTTGAACGGCTGGTCTGGTGGTGTGGTCAGAACAATCTGGAGCTGAACACGCTCAAAACTGTGGAGATGACAGTGGACTTTAGGAGGAACCCCCTCACTCTGCTGCTGTTATGTAGCCTAGATGCTGCGTTGCGTCTACTGTTTGCCCATGTGGTTGCTGTGTTTTTTTTTTCTTAAGAGTGATTGTTTGCAGGTGCGCGATTCGCTGCAGGTGCGCCTTGGGTGCCGGAGCTGCCTGATTGGCTGGTGCCGCCAATAAAAGACTCCGGTCTCCCTGGGTGGATTCTCTCCGCTCTCGGATCCTCTGCTCTTTTAATTTAGTTTGCTCCCATTCAAGCTCCCTCTCTCTCAGCGCTAGGCGCTTCCACTCGAGTGAGCTTTTAGTGGGAGTGGTCGGAGGTTCAGGGGCGACTTTCTCGACTTCGCCAAACACACCTTGGCTATACAGTGCGTCGATAAGCTGCACCTGCAACTCACTTTTAGTGATACCCCCACGAACATCAACTTTATAATGCCCTGCAACGCATAGAAGCTCATCACGAGTTATACCAAGCAGCGCTTCCTGCGTTGGCGCTTTAACAAACTCATCTAGGTTAAGCATAACTACGGTTAACGGCACACACACAAAAAAAACCAACTCTAAACAGCTAGTAGGCACCAGCAAAGAATACAAACCTACCACCTGGGAGGGAGAAAGATTCGCAGCGAGGACAAAACACAAGGGGTGTTTAAGGAAGCGCAAAAAGCCTCAAAAGCGGATCTAAAACGTAAGGTGACTTACGCATGAGCAAGGACTAAATTTTGATTATTAATTAATTAATAAATCAATTAATTCAATCCCGGACGAGCCCCCATTTATGTTACGAACCCATAAAATTGAAAAAATGGGAACACAACATAAGAAGCCCAGGAGACGGCGATTTCAAAAGTAAATGTTTTTTTCTTAATGCTCTTGGAGAAAGGGTTAACAAAAAGGCGTCAATAATGGCCTGCGAGTCATAAAATTCTAGGCTACGTAACAGCATCTAGGCTACGTAACAGCTGCCCATCACCATCACCAACAACATTGTGACTGCTGTTGAAAGCTTCAGGTTTCTGGGTTCCACAATCTCTCGGGACTTGAAGTGGGAGACAAATACAGTCACTATCATTAAAAAGGCCCAGCAGAGGTTGTACTTTCTGCGCCAGCTCAGGAAGCTCAACCTGCCTAAGGAGCTGCTGACACAATTCTACTCTGCCATCATTCAGTCTGTTCTTTGCTCTTCCATCACTGTTTGGTTTGGATCGGTCACCAAACAGGAGAAGAACAGACTGCAACGGACACTAAGGACTGCAGAGAAAATTATTGGTGTCAACCTGCCCTCCATCCAAGACTTATACTTGTCCAGAGTCAGAAAACGGGCAGGTAACATCTCTGCGGACCCATCACACCCTGGTCACAATCTGTTTAATCTTTTCCCTTCAGGGAGGCGATATAGATCACTGTATGCTAAAACAACCAGACACAAGAATAGTTTCTTCCCTCAGGCTGTCTCTGTGATGAACAGCTAAAATCCACATTCATATATCAGTAATATCACTTGCAAAATATCTGCATACTTATACTGTCATTCTGTGCTCACTGTGACTTTTATATATATATATATATATATATATATATATATATATATATATATATATATATATATATATATAATGTGTGTGTGTGTGTGTGTGTGTGCGCATATATATATATATATATATATATATATATATATATATATATATAATGTGTGTGTGTGTGTGTGTGTGTGCGCATATATATATATATATATATATATATATATATATATATACATATATATATTTTTTTCTTTTTACTTATTTATATTTACTATTCATCTTTGCACTATGCACCATATTGCACCAAAAGGGAAATCCTTTCTGTGATGAACAGCTAAAATCCAGATTCATATACGGTATCAGTAATATCACTTGTAAAATATCTGAACACTTATACCGTCCTTCTGTGTACATTGTATACTTTATATTTATTTAACTATTCCATACTTGACTTACCTGGATTACTTTGCACTATGCAAAGAGGCACTACCTGCACTATGGACCTTTTTCACGTGACGTCACGACAAACGCGGCCGCCATTTTGGACGTGTACTACCAGTAGTTTACCACAGCCAACATTGAGGAACGGCAGCAAAGAAAGTGTTTATTTTCAGCAAGACTTCCATCATGCCACTATATTGTTGTGCACCTGGATGTAGTAACCATCAACAAACAAGGCAAGGGTTATCATTTTATCGGATCCCAGTAGATGCTGACCGACGGAGAAGATGGATAGCGGCATACCAACGCTTGTGTAGTGACCACTTTGTTGGAAGTAAGACGAATAAAATTAGCCAGAAAAGGCATTACATTGCTGTTAACATTCCATTCTAGTTTGCTGTAATTATGATCTGGCAGCTATTTACACCGGATCCAGTGTAAATAGCTGCCGGAGCCAACGTCCGAGCTTGCTGGAGCGCGCTCCGGCCGGCCGCGAGCTAGTGCGCTCCGGCCGGCCGCGAGCTAGCGTGCTCCGGTAAGCTCAGACGTTGGCTACGGCAGCTATTTACACTGGATCTGGTGTAAATAGCTGCCAGATCATAATTACAGTAAACTAGTGAATACAGTAAATACAGTTTTCTGCATCTCGCTCCTTTTTCTTTTTTTTGTTTGTCGCCTTCCTCGCATTCAAACCGATTCGAGCCGAAGTCCACTACATGTCCAAAATGGCAGTCGCATTTACGAAGGTCACGTGACTGAAAAGGGTCTATACTGAGAGCCACTACCACTCCAAGATGCTCTTTTTATACCCAGTCATGTTAATGACCTATTGCCAATTGACCTAATGAGTTGCAATTTGGTCCTCCAGCTGTTCCTTTTTTGTACCTTTAACTTTTCCAGCCTCTTATTGCCCCTGTCCCAACTTTTTTGAGATGTGTTGCTGTCATGAAATTTCAAATGAGCCAATATTTGGCATGAAATTTCAAAATGTCTCACTTTTGACATGTGATATGTTGTCTATGTTCTATTGTGAATACAATATCAGTTTTTGAGATTTGTAAATTATTGCATTCCATTTTTATTTACAATCTGTACTTTGTCCCAACTTTTTTGGAATTGGGGTTGTATATATATATATCTCATCTCATCTCATTATCTCTAGCCGCTTTATCCTTCTACAGGGTCGCAGGCAAGCTGGAGCCTATCCCAGCTGACTACGGGCGAAAGGCGGGGTACACCCTGGACAAGTCGCCAGGTCATCACAGGGCTGACACATAGACAACCATTCACACTCACATTCACACCTACGCTCAATTTAGAGTCACCAGTTAACCTAACCTGCATGTCTGGACTGTGGGGGAAACCGGAGCACCCGGAGGAAACCCACGCGGACACGGGGAGAACATGCAAACTCCGCACAGAAAGGCCCTCGCCGGCCCCGGGGCTCGAACCCAGGACCTTCTTGCTGTGAGGCGACAGCGCTAACCACTACACCACATAAAAACACACAATCAGGTTCAGTTATTTCAGTTCAACACCACAAACACCACAGGCCCCTCCTCCTGCTAGTGGCAGGATCCCCAAGCTTCTGTGCTACATCTGATTGATTGATTGATTGATTGATTGATTGATTGATTGATTCACTGATTCACTGCCTGACTGACACTGACTCCCTGATGTCTTTCAGAGCTGCCTGTTGGTCCTCAGTACTGAAAAGCCCATTCAGCTCATTGTGTGTCCTGCGCATGTGAATGACTGGACTTCTCCGAAAGTCACTAACGAAAAAGTTTAGCATTGCTGAGTGACACGGGCTGACTCCTTGTCTTATCCAGAGGCCCCAGAGTTGGTGTGAGAAAGAGGACGAGTTCATGTTAGGCTCATCTAATCGACTTCACAGTCCATGTTTCCTCCTCTCCAGAACAATGGAGGTCAGTGAGGGGACCCGGAGCTGTCAGGAGCGTCTCGCAGGCTGAGTGAGAGAAGCAGTGTGGCGTGGTGTAGAGGTGACTTAAGGCAATTATGTCTTTCTCCTTGACTGAGTGCTAGTGCAGAAAGTGCGAGTAAAGTGTGTGAAGTAAGACATTAAAAAAGTCAGTGGTGCAGGCGATTC
>NC_083589.1:62853881-62948881 GCF_027579695.1 Neoarius graeffei | reverse complement strand
CTGAATAAATTGCCTGTTCCAGGTGTTGATACAAACAGCAAACATGTGTGAGAATGAACCCTAACACCGAACACACAACACAGGGGATGGGAACCATGTTTGATTGTGTTTCGTTTGTTTGTGATTGTTTTTCTTGATGGATCACTTTTCATTAGATCCTTTGTACATTTCTACCCAGTGCTTTGAACACACCTTCAGTATTTTCAGTGATTTCATAAGCAGGGCCCATCAGTACCAGCGTGGGTTATTCTGATCCGAAATAACAAGAAGTATTTTAATAAAGTCCATGACACACCGTGGTCATACTTGGGTGCCCAGGCAATCCTTATAATCAGTCAGTTAATCAAATTTTTTTCTTATTCTTATTCCTATTCTTATTTCTCTTATTATTATCCTACATAAATATAATATTACTCATTTCCTTTCTAACCCTCCTTCTCTGCGATCGAGCCTCCGTCTACCCGGTCCAACAGTAAGTCAGTACTACTCCTTATACACACACACACACACACACACACACACACACACACACACGGACATCTCCATATACACATTATTCCTCACTGTTAATTTTGGTTTTTCACTCAACTTTAAATTCGGTGTTGTGTTTGAATTCTGTATTTTGTGTAGCTGTATTGTCATTGTTTTGTATAATTGTATTGTATACGAATAAAAAATAAAATAAAATAAAATAATAATAAAGTGCATGATGCAGGTGTTTCATTTTCTCAAAGAATAATGATGAGAATGATATCCAACATGCAGAGCAGAGGAAGAAAATGATGTGTGTGAAATTCCGCAATTCACAACTCAGAGGGGGGGATAAACATGGTAAGGTTGGGCAAAGTGACGAAATAACGTTCGTTTTCCAGCACGAAATTAAATGTTACAGAAAAAAAAGTTTGTATCTGAGCAGCATATTCCATAAGAGACACTTTTCAGATGAAAAAAGAAAGCATAATGAAGGCTGCTGGGTTTTGGTGTAAAATGAAGAAGTGAGTGTGACAGTCAAAGTGTCCAGAAGAACTGTGGCTGGTTCTGTAAGATGCTCAGGAAAACCTACAGATCATTTCCACATAAAACTGACCTCACTGGACCTCAGACGGAGATTTTTTTAAAGCGAAGGGTCGTCTCACACCAAATACTGACTTTATTTCATTTATTACGGCTCACTGATTACTGTTTATAGTATTTTTTTTAAATTTTTAAATATTTAATTTCATTATTTTTAAGACATTTCTGGTTGACGGCATTTCTTTACGTGAGCCTCAGACTTTTGCACAGAACTGTATATCAAGTCATTCATGAGCTGATGGCGCTATAATCCATGTACGATGAGATTGAGTGGAATAACTGTTTTATTCTTTCCACGTTCACTGGATTTTGAGAAACAGAGAATTTTTATTTTTTGCAAATTTGATAACTAAAAACTTTATACAAAACGTCCAACCAAATGATTTCCACTTAGAATGTAAACAAACCAGCGAAATGACAGGAGCAATTTGTGAAAAATGCAATAATAATAATTCTTGAAAAATAAAAAAATATACATTCTTACCATCAAATACTTTCTTTCTATAATTTGTTGTTTTTTTGTGTATTTTTTGGAGTTTTCTTTTCAAGTAGAGTTTTTATTTCGTCCTCGGTTGGTTCAGCAACATGCTCCGCCATTTTGTTTTTCTCTACTCACGGTATATGAGCTGATATCCTAGTATTAGAGTAGCCAATCAGAGTGTGCGATTGCTCATATCCAGTTAATGTGTGTGTGTGTGTGTGTCTATATATATATTTTCGGCACATTGCCCTGCCCCTCCAAGACAGGTGTGGAAAATAAAAGTGTGTTGAAATGAGTGCATTTTCTTCCTCAGGTAGGTCAGTGTGAATGTGAGTGAAAACAACAACAACAACAACAACAACAACAAAACTAACTTTACTCTGCTAGTTTTATCAGATCATCATCGTGACCAACTTTCTGGTTCCATTAGAATACTACTTCGACAGAATTTTAAACAGAAAAATAATCCTAAAATTAATAATTTTGTCCTTATATGGCAGAAAGAAGCTGAGACAAATTTAATGCTTGCCTTTTGGTCGTACTAATTCATACACATAAAATTACACTGTGGGTGCGAACCTTTAAAACTATAAAACATGCAAGATTTTCAAGAAGAAATTTGATTGGTGTTGATTAATTTTCCATCACAGCAGCACTGACAGTCATCACAGTTGTTGTTTTTTTAAATTTAATTTAAAAAGTGTACTCAGTGCTGAAGCGCGAGTATACTTTTTAAATTAAAACAAAAAACAAACAAAAAAACCCAGAATTTTACTGTTGTGTTTATTCAGCTGTATTGAAACCTGTATTGAACCGTGGAACGAGCGCATCAGAGGGACAGCACATGTGGAGAGCTTGGGAATGAAGCTAAGAGAGATGAGACTGAGATGGTATGGGCACATCCTGAGAAGAGATGCAGAGCATGTGGGAAGGAGAATGTTGAGGATGGAGCTGCCAGGCACACGAAAATGAGGAAGACCAAAGAGGAGATACATGGATGTGGTGAGAGAGGACATGAAAGTGGCAGGTGTGGTAGAGAAGGATGCGGAAGACAGGGAGCAACGGAGACGAAAGATCCGCTGTGGCGACCCCTAATCGGGAGCAGCCAGAAGAAGAAGAAGACTCAGTGCTGAACCACAGCCACTCACTTCAGGATGTGCTGTTATTGGAAAATAATCAATTTCCACATGGTAGCAGTGACTCAGCTTCATCAGACCACCTCATCATTCACTATTTTCCAATTACAGCATGCCCCTGTGTGCATTAATCCTTACTTATATTCCTGGTTTTGCATTTTTAATTCAACTCTACAGCTTTAAACAAATGTAAATTATACATAGTCAAGCGCAGAGACCAGCTGTGCACGCTTAATTAAAATGAATTATACTTTTACATGGTCATTCAGTCACTTTGATGCATCTGCAGCACCTTTAAGTCCCAAAATTGAACCAAATTCATTAGAGCACCAGCTACACACTCGCATACACACACACTCTCTCTCTCACACACACACACACACACCAGACACATTCTATTTCATTGCCACCACCCATAAAACCTCTTTTTATGCAAATTAGCCACTGGTTAACCCCAATCAGAGGGGTTCCAGCTCCCACCTCACAGCAGACCCTGATACAGACACAATCCCACCACCTCGATAATCTCATGGCTAATTATAGGGCACTGCTTGGTTCTGCTCACAAACCCAGGACGACCTCAGAGGCTCCAGCTAATCACCTGTGCTAAACCTCATCTCGAAAATCTCTCTTAGCTCTGAGATGCAGTCGACAACAGAACCTCATCCCTCCTCATCCAGCTCTTCTGTTTACTCTGTACATCATGTACGGTCCATCACACAGAAGCCCCATCCCACTTTTCCCCATTTTCTGAACAATGCTGATGTGAAATCACATGTTCACAACATAAAATACAGAACTTACAGTACATCATATCGGATCATCCAATCCAATCTGATCCAGTCCGATCCAGCAGGATTGGACTGATATTGATACCCAACATCGGATCAGCGTGTCCCTAAAGGGTGATTAATTTTCTGTAACAGCAGCTTGGACAGTCTTACGGTTTATATTAATGTGCCTGTTATAATATATTATCATTTCGATGGTAACAGCTCATTCACAGGGACTTAAATGATGAATGCACCACTAATAATAAAGTATTAATAAAAGTGTAATCATTGATATGATAAAGATTACTGTTTGGAGATGTTTAATTAACACTTAACATTCTGGAAGGAGTCTCCAGTGTCAGTGCTTTTTAAACATCAGAAATAAACGTCATTGCATTGCATTGTGGGATTGTCATTGATTGGAAAACATACAACGTATGAGACTAATGACGAGGGTGTGTGTTCAGTTTCTCTTCACTGATGTACATTAAACCTGGTTATATCAAGCAAGACTGAGTTGACTGAAGTTTTATCTATTCACTACTGGTGTGTGTATTTTTGCATGTTTAATTTTACCCAGAATACCTTTAATTCTACTCCTTTAATTCAACCAACTGTACCTTGGCTTCTACTTATTGTAACTTTAATTCTACTTCTTGTACCTTTACATCTACCCACTGTGCCTTTACTTCTACCTGTAGTACCTTTAATTCTACTGATGTTACCTTTAATTCTACCCACTGTACCTTTAACTCTACTTATTGTAACTTTAATTCTACCCAATCTACCTTTAGTTTGACTTATAGGCCCTTTACTTCTACCCACTGTACCTTTACATCTATCTATAGTACCTTTACTTCTACCTATAGTACCTTTACTTCTATGCACAGTACCTTGATTTCTACTTATTGTAGCTTTAATTCTACTTCTTGTACTTTTAATTCTACCCACTGTACCTTTACTTCTACCTATAGTACCTTTAACTCTACTTTTTGTAACTTTAATTCTCCCCATTGTACCTTTAGTTTGACTTTTAGTACCTTTACTTCTCCCCACTGTACCTTTACCTCTACTGAGAGTACCTTTACTTCTACCCACTGTACTTTTACTTCTACCTATAGTACCTTTAGTTTTACCCACTGTACCTTTACCTCTACATATAGTACCTTTAATTCTACTTTTTGTAACTTTAATTCTTCCCATTCCATGTCCCAAAAGCCAGTTTTGTCAGCCAGGGATCAGTACACCAGAGCCTCCACCTTTGGCTTCCACCCAATCCACAGTGCACCAGACCCTTCCGGCACCTCCTGTGGGTGGTGGGTCCACAGGAGAGTAGTTCAGTATTGCTCATTTGGGCTGGGCCCAGCTGGGCCCCACAGACATAGGCCACCAGGCATTCGCTGACAAGCCCTTCCCCAGGTCTGGCTCCAGGGTGGGGCCCCGGTATCCCTGATCCAGGTGAGGGTACTCAGATACCTATCATGTCTCTGCTTTTTGCAGATGATGGCCAGGCTCTGGGGGTGGATGAGATTTGTCCTGAGTTCCTGAAGGCACTGGATGTTGTTGGGCTGTCTTGGCTGACACGCCTCTTCAGCATTGCATGGAGGTCAGGGACAGTGCCTCTGGATTGACAGACTGGGGTGGTGGTCCCCCTTTTTAAAAAGGGGGAACAGAGATTGTGTTCCAACTATAGGGGGATCACACTTCTCAGCCTCCCTGGGAAAGCCTATGCTGGGGTGCTGGAGAGGAGAGTCCAGTCGATAGTCAAACCTCGGATTCAGGAGGAACAATGTGATTTTCATCCTGGTTGTGGAACACTGGACCAGCTCTTTACCCTTGCAAGGGTACTGGAGGGTGCATGGGAGTTTGCACAACTGGTCTACATGTGCTTTGTGGACCTGGAGAAGGCTCACGACCATATCCCTTATGGTGCCCTGTGGGGGGTGCTTCGGGAGTATGGGGTTCAGGGCCCACTACTGTGGGTCATTTAGACCCTGTATGACTGGAGCAGGAGTTTGGTTCGCATTGCCGGCAGTAAGTCAGACTCATTCCCGGTGCATGTGGAACTCTGCCAGGGCTGCCCTTTGTCATCGGTTCTGTTCATAACTTTTATGGATAGAATTTCTAGGCGCAGCCAAGGGGAGGAGGGTGTCCGGTTTGGTGGCAGCAGGATCATGTCTCTGCTTTTTGCAGATGATGTGGTCCTGTTGGCTTCATCAATCTGTGACTTACAGCATGTGCTGGGACGGTTTGCAGCCGAGTGCGAAGCGGCTGGGATGAAGGTCAGCACCTACAAGTCTGTGGCCATGGCGCTCAGCTGGAAATGGGTAGAGTGCCTACTCCGGGTCAGGGGGGAATTGCTACCTAAAGTGGAGGAGTTTAAGTATCTCAGGGTTTTGTTCACGAGTGAGGGTAAGGGAGAGCGGGAGTTGGACAGATGGATCAGGGCAGCATCAGCAGTGATGTGGACACTAAACTGGTCTGTTGTGGTAAAGAGAGAGCTGAGCCAAAAGGCAAAGCTCTCAATTTACTGGTCCATCTATGTTCCCACTCTCACCTATGGTCACGAGCTATGGGTAGTGACCAAAAGAATGAGATTGCGGATACAAGTGGTAGAAATGAGTTTTCTCCCCAGGGTGGCTGGGCTCTCCCTTAGAGACAGGGTGAGAAGCTTGGTCATTCGGGAGAGACTCAGAGTAGAACCGCTGCTCCTCCGCATCAAAAGGAGTCAGTTGAGGTGGTTCGGGCACCTTGTTAGGATGCCCTCTAGACGCCTCCCAAGGGAGGTTTTCTGGGCATGCCCCACTGGGAGGAGACCCCAGGGCAAACCCAGGAGACACTGGAGAGATTACTTCTACATATAGTACCTTTATTTCTACCCACTGTACCTTTACTTCTACCTATAGTGCTTTTACTTCTACACACTGTACCTTAACTTCTACTTTTTGTAACTTTAAGTCTACCCATTGTACCTTTAGTTTGACTTTTAGTACCTTTACTTCTACCTATAGTACCTTTACTTCGACCCACTGTATCTTTACCTCTACCTATATTACCTTTACTTTTACACACTGTAGCTTTACTTCTACCTATAGCACCTTTACCTCTACATAATATAGTATCTTCTACCCATTGTACCTTTACTTCTACCTATAGTACCTTTAATTCTACCCATTGTACCTTTAGTTTGACTTTTAGTTCCTTTACTCCTACCCACTGTACCATTAATTCTACCCAATTCTACTCATTGTAACTTTAATTCTACCCATGGTACCTTTCGTTTGACCTATAGTCCCTTTAATTAGGATGCAGTGCTGCAGCACAGCAACCTATGGGCTCCCCTAGGGGAGCCCATAGGTTGCAGTGCAAAGCACTGCAACTATTGTTCTTCTACGTATTTCTTCTTCTTCTTCTTCTTCTTCTTCTTCTTCTTCTTCCTCCTATGCAAATTTTGATTTTGAATAACTCAATAACCGTACGTCGCACACAAACAATATATCAAAACGTGCGGCTCGATCGGACTCACTATGCTATTACTTTTCTCTACAGAATACGATTTTTTCGCAACGTAGTCGCGAAAAAATCGCCCCAAAAAACCCCATTCATTTCTATGGAATTAATTGAAAAAAAAGCACTTTTTCAACGTTTTTCAAACGTCCGCTGCTCTGGCATGCTTTCACCTAGAGACGTGATTCAAACTCTAAAATGTAGGAAAACTTCTCCTCTGTGGATCTGGCATTCAACTTTTCTGCTAGGTTCTACACTTTCGGTTCAGTCCCGGCTCAACCGCCATGTGGGTTCCGGGAGAAAATCCGGCTTTTGAATGGGTGTCTATTGCGTTACACACCAGTGAGGGTCGTTAACTTAGAGTGGAGAGAGGTTGAAAATAAAGCTCAAACTTTCTCGCTTAAACTGTGTTTTCAGCCACAAATTTCACTCTACAGACATGATTTTCTCAAAAGTAGTAGGAAAACTTGTCCTGATTCACACAATGTGTCTACCTAAACGATAGGATTTACAGTTTTTGAATGACAAGCGTCAAACTGAGGACAGGGCAGCTGACAGCCCTCACTGACACCCATTATAAACGTGAGAGAAAAGTCACTCGTTTTTAAATCGCTCTAGTGTTGTTATTTTTAAGACTACAGACAAAAAAATACATCATTTTATTCAGGAGACCCTTCTAGCGCTCACTGTGAAAGAATTTTGTGAATAGCTGCTTCCGTTGTCGAGTTATTTGTCATTGTTCGAGGCCTGTTCCGTAGTAAAACACAGCACAAAATTCAAGACCTTGTGTGTCTTAGCTCATTGACACCCATTATAAACGGGACAGAAAAACAGCCTCGGTCGGCATGACACTTCACCTTAGCCGCCCACTTTATTAGGAACACTTCTGTTCGTACATACAAACTACAAACACTCTTCTTAGAGTTTAGAGTTTATTTTATTTTTAAAAGGGACAGTGCACAAATTAAACATTATCCTTGTGGTAAGGACAGATGTCTGTCCCAGGTTATAGCAGTACATGCTAATTTCCGCCTGTAGTCACTTTGGTTATACTCTTGAATAGCTCTTCTTCATGACGGCTGCTATCTCAAGCACACACACAATCATTGCATTGAAACATCATTGCAGGTCACACATTCACGGCCAGCGAACATGCGTGACCGAATTGCTTCGCGCACTGCATCCTCTCACAATTTCCCCCGGGGAATTGTCCGGTCTAGTTCTATCTATTGTACCTTTATTTGCACCTATACTATTTTAAGTCTACCTACTGTACCTTTAATTTTACCCATTGTACCTTTAATTCTACCTATTGTACACTTATTGTACCTTTAATTCTACCCCCTCCATATTTCAGCCTATTTCCGTGCAGTGTCCTGTATATATAGGACAGTGCTGTTTATGTTATTAGCATGAAAAATGGGCACTAGACAATACACAAACTCCTCTGAGTCTCGGGTGTGTGTCAGGACAGGAGGGAAATAAATGTTTCATCTGCGCCGTCCTCAGAGGACAAGCGAGTGTTGAGTGAGGGACAGTAAACATCAGCCGTTATCTTTAAGTGAAAGACAATGGACTCATCCTTTAATGTCCTGTGACAGCGGAACCATAAAAAGAGTTGAGAAAGCCTGACTTGGCATCTGAGAGGAGGACATCATGCACACTGGCACCTGCATTTCATCACACTAACTTACACACACACACACACACACACACACACACACACACACACACGGTCATTTATAATTCACCCCAGTGGCCTGTAGGACGTCTCTCTCCTGGGGATTGCAAACCGCAGGGATGGGCAGATTAAAATTTCAAAAGCACATGACAAAATGGAACATGATAAATAAATAAATAATCTAAAATGGCCTCTGGATGCTCAGTCAGCATGTACACACACACTCTCTCTCTCTCTCTCTCACACACACACACACACACACACACACACACACACACACACACACACACACCTTATTTCTGATTTTTATTAAGTTAGTAAGTTATGACATTGTTCTGTAGGAAAAAAAACTGACAAGCAACATATCATGCATGCAACTTTCTAAAAACATTCTCAGTAGCACAGAAAGGAAGTAGTGTTCAGGTTTTAGATGTAAGAATGTGAATGTTGGAGGAACATTTATTAAAAAAAAACATGAAAGAATCTTCTTGGAATTTAGGTACAACTTGACAGAAAGAAAAAAAACTGATATGCAAACTGTCACCATAGCAACACTTGGCTTTAATTTGATTGGCTACCTGATTGGTCAGTGATTGGGGGAAAAAAATAATAAAAACAGCTCTTGATGTAACTTTATGCTTTTCTGGAAAGTTTTCTGAAGTGCTACGCTGTGATGAAAAATAATAGTGATGGGAATAGTTTTGAAAAGAGATTTACATGTCATGTGACTGTTCTGTGTTGATGTGGTCTGCAGTTTGTGAGCTGGCTGAGGATCTGGGGAAATGGAGTTTCTTTTATTGGCTGGCGTGGGCTGTTGTGTGGCGTGATGTGATTCGCTGAGAATCCTGGGAAACAGACTTTGCGTAACTCTTGTGAAAATATAATCTCTAATAAAGGTGTGCTTCATGATGTTATTAGAACGTTACCTGCACAACGTTCAAATGCAGAAGTGTTAGTGTTAGGACGGTTACATATTTTATGCGAAAAAGCGGCGCTCCCAATGAGTGTAAAATGTGTGTGTAAGTGGCGATCAGAGCTGTTACTCATTATTCATGTTCCGGGTGGGGCTCTCAGCCCAGGAAGCTGTATTAGTTCTGCTCCAGATGCTTGCTGCTGTTTTTATTCCCCATGTTCCTCTGTCAGAGGTTTAGTGCGGTGTGTTATAAAGCTTTATTGTCTGTCATCCTGATGTGTCATTCATGCACAGTGTAAAGTGTGTGTGCTGTTTACTGAGTGTGTTCTGTTTGTGTTTGGTACACTGGTTGAACTGTGGTTTAGTACGAGACGTTGAGTGCAGAGGCTAATGGGGCATGTTTGGTGAACATGTAGAGGTTTGGTTGGTCCTTGGTTGAGCAGAGCGAGGAGTGTAACATTCAGAGCAGAATCAGAAAATTACTCTGCAAAACTGTGCATTTGTTTGCAACCATGTTACATTAATTATTTTTGTTTTGTTTTGTTTTGTTTTCTTGCTGGATGGTGTTTCATGTCCGGTCTTCAGTGCTATATTCATGTTCAAGAGGAATAAAACACATCTGCACCCATCAGAGACTCTCTGCTGTTGTTCTTACTGCCAAGGGCTGCTGCAGTGTTCATAAATAATCCTGCATTATTCTTTCAAAAGCAAATTAAAATTAAGTGCTGGATTAAAAACCCACCTATCTTATGGAAATAAAGATACAAATTTCATTGTCCAGTTGTGAAGTGTTTATGAGATACAATGCATTGCACTTACAATCAGGTTCCCTGTGGTGGTACACGGATGGTGTTCATATGTACGGTCATCATACAGTCACAGGGTTTAGTGTTTCCACAAGTAAGTAGACGTTGCAGGAATGACGTTTAAGAACACTGTGTGGATACGAGTGTTTTAGTGGGAAATACGCCACTGGTATTTTTCATCTGAGCTCCATCTGGGACATGGAGAACCAGAACCACGATGTAAATCTCTATCTGTCACTCGTGAGGAAATCGATGAATTGTTTTGATAAATTTGGGGACTTTTTGTTTGTGAATGTGTCAACAGGGGCGCAGATACGTTTTTTGAACTGGGGGGGGGGGACAAAGCTGCCAGCAAACCAACCCCACCCCCACCCCAACATGTATTGTCAACATGTGTTGACTTTCTAACTATGCCTGTGTGTTGCGTGAGCGGCAGTCAGTCAACAACTCTTCGCAAAGTTTCCTTATGAAACAATATGCTCGCTGAAATTATGGCAGGGAACGCCAGATTAAACATTAAAACTGCCTTCTGAGCACTGTATCTACAGGCTGCCACCGAAAGAAGGAGGCTACCAGAAAGGCATCTCTACTCCGTACGATTTTACTTTCACTACGACATTACTTTGAACAGACTATCAAAAAATTGCAAGGTGATATGATAAAGTAAGGCACAGTTTACTTACAGTCGTTGTTTTTTGAAAAAAACGATGCAATTGTTTTCTGCCTTTTCGGTTTGGCACCCTTCATCATGCCGTGTTGGGGTCCTGAACTAGGAGCTGTCCCCGATATGCCTGTCAAACTTGTTGTGGGTAACCATAGCAACCAAGCTCGAGCTCGCAACCTTTGCAGTCTGCGCAGCTCAACCAACCGAATATCAGTCTTTGTTTTGTTTTATGTGAGTTGTTGCAACTATGTATACACTGCTGTGCACCTCAATAAACCGAATGGTAATTAGTCTTTTGATTTTTCCGTGAGGTTTGCCTTATGCAAAGAAAGACAGCATAGACGTTTTTTCCTCCCTATAAGTGGGGGGGACCGAACGAGGTGAAGTTAAATCTGGGTGGGACGAGTCCCCCCCGTCCCCCCCTCTATCTGCACCCGTGTGTGTCGATATAATAAAAAGAAAATCACACTTTGGCTTGAAGATATGAAGTTTATCTTCTTGTGCTGAAAAACTCACATTTTTCATATGAAATACATCACGGATCTGAGTGACATATTTAAATAATATTGGCTGCTTTTTTTCGTGGTCTATCAGATATATTCTAGTCAGCGAGCGTGATACTGAACAAGTCAAAGACGAGTAGCTGAGTGGAATATATCTGATAGACCACAAAAAAAAAGCCAGACAATATTATTATTACTATGCATACACATTCCTTTTGGGTGTTCAATGCGTCTTTCTCTTTCAAAATTCTCTCAACAATATTGTTAGCATATCATAGGATAAGCGATATGCTAACAATATTGTATGCTATAAAACCAAATTAATGAAACCTGTTAGAAGGGAATAGAATACGTTTTTATTCCATTGAAAAAAATGTGTCCTGTATGAATTATAATTCCTGATATTTCACTACGATGATATCACTCCCAGTGTTTTCCTGCTGACTAGACACACGTTGAGAGAAACATGGCACAGGGCTCACCAGTCAAAATGAAGAACAGGTTCAAAATTAAAATTATTTTCATTGACTTGTGGATTTTTTGTGGATACGTCCAAATAATATAAAGAATATTACACGGTGGGGTGAAGATATGAAGTTTATCTTCTCATGTTGAAAATATTTTCACTCATCCTTTTGCTCACTTGTGAATACGTTCACCACTTGAAGATAAACTTCATATCTTCATGTAACCATGTAACATCCTTTCTTTCTATATATGAGACACCTGTGACAGGAAGTTCTGTTTCTGTTTCTTTGGACATTCTTTTTCTGTCTTGGACCCCAAGGGTTGCAAAAGTGGTGAAGCAGTAATGACATTTGGGAGACATTTTTTCTGATTTCCATGAGAAAATATTTATATCTTGATCAAAATCTTGATAATTGATGATACATATGATTGTGTGTGTTTATGTTTATGGTTATGTCACAGTGTGTCTCGTCTCATGACTATTTTGAAGACTTTAGGTTTGGTGTTGATTATCAGATGATAAATGACCTTGACTGAGGGACTATCAATGACAGACAGCAGACACGGCTACAGAACCCATCTGCTTCTGCAGAACCTTCCCATGATGCTCCTGTCTTGGCTGTGGAGTCGGTACAAACCTACAGGAGGTCACTCGCCGCTCTGGAACAGCGTTTTAGTAAAGAATGTAACTGAACCTGTTAACTCTGAGAGACAGAGAGAAAGAGAGAGAGAGAGAAATCTTGTCCTGTTTCTCTGTGTCTATCTCTATTCTTTGCTCCATAATCATGCATGCGTGTGTGTGTGTGTGTGTGTGTGTTTGTCCATGTGCGAGCGTGCATCTATAATTATGCGTGTCCTCGCTATCTGCGCCTCTCTCCTTCAGCTCATTGGCAGACTGGCTGAGCTCAAACTGTTCAGCTGCGCCCGTTCCAAACCCAATAATTACAGCTTGTCAGAAAGAATTAATTTTCTCATTTCTCACAAAGATGTGTAAAAATTACCATGTTATTATACACCGGCACTCTCCGGAGGCACGCACCAAATTTAATTTAGAATTCTTCCTGCACATTAAATTAAATCCATAAATAAGAGTTTAGGCATCAGCGGGGAAGCATATGTTCGTTAGGCCGAACAGGCTGCCTGGCCTCGCGCTAATGTCTACTGTAATGTTTTAATAGCTCACGCCTTCTAAGCACCAATAAATTCCAGTGATCATGAGGGCCAGAGACTGTCTCTGTGCTCATGCTGCTGCTGGAGAAACACAGAATCATTTCCGCTGTTTCAGATATTACCTCGCTTTATGAAACACTATCACTAATAAAGGACATTTGTTCCTCAAGCTACCACACAATGTTATCGGAATGTTCAGTAACGAATTCAACAAGTTCTTAAGTCAGAGTTGTGTCAGGTTCCTCACGTACTACTAAGTTCTGTCATTAGGATGTTTTTCAAACAACATTTCAGAAACATTCATGTTAACATTGTAGAAATGTTTACAGAAATTTTTGACATAGTGCCTTATTTCAAGCAAAGAAGCCCTAAACATTAAGACGACATAAAATTATTTTCCCTACCACAGCATGTCCTGATGTGTTTTATTCCTCTTACACCTTAAAGATGACAGTTCGTTCGTTAAAACAGAAAAAAAAAAACTCGTTACACTTTTTATTTTTACATTTCTAGTTATTTTTAATGTTGTGTAATGTCTATGAAACAACTTCTCACATACATTACGTTACATTTCGTTATGTTATGTTATGTTATGTTATGTTATGTTATGTTATGTTATGTTATGTTATGTTATAGCAGGGATACAGCAGCTTGTTCTGTCACCAGTGTACGTGTTTTCTTGTTTTCTTTTCTTGAGGTTAATAGAACTTTATAAATCATAAAAAATACAGTGTTATGTTCCTGAGAAACTGGAAAGTGTAAACTCCTCTGTCGTGAAGATGTTACAAAGCTCTGACGCTGGAGACTCCTTCCATAAATCATGTAAAATAAACAAACGTCTCCTGACTTCAAGAAAACATCACCATATTACCGGTTTCATGTGTAACTTGTTGAATAATGTAAAGTGAGCCAGCTTCATGTGCAGTCCTGCATCAGGGCTAATTTCATTATAATGATCGTCTCACTGTATGCTATCCCATTTATTACATGGCTACTTACTAAAGAAATTGTTAATATGACACAAAAATTTGATCTAAAAATTATTTCAAAAGATTTGCCTTCTGCTAATGACATGCTCCATAGCAATGGTGGTTATACATAGAGTTCTGTAACTGACCAATCAGAATTGAGTATTCAAGTTCTTGTTGCTATAGAAATGAAAACATTAAGGACCCTGTTGTTTGAAGCTGCACTACTGTCTAGAAAATTAATCAACACTTTTCTCTTGACCAATCAGATTCGAGAATTCAGCAGCGCTGTACAAGAAGGACTTGGTTTTTTTGTTGTTGTTTTTTAATCGCATCACAGTGTTTTTTTTGTTTGTTTGTTTGTTTGTTTATTTTTGTTTTGTTTCTGGCTTTAAATGAGGACTGAACTCTACAGACAATCTTAACCAACCTCCTCTTAGGATGTGAACATCGCTATACGCCTCAGAGGCTGTTAGTTAATAACACACTCCTACAAGGCTGACACTTTAACATGCACTAAAAAGTGTAGCAGTGAGTATTTTACCCAGTAGATAATATTACTGTATGCTTCAGAGGCTGAGAAATGATCCAGAGTTGCAAGAAAAAGTTAGTGAACCCTTTGGAGTTACTGGATTTCAGCTCTAATTACTCATAAAGTATGTAATCTTCATTTGAGTCATTATGCACTCTGGACTGAACTCATAAAACAAAGACAACTGGAGTTTTGTTTCTGTCCTGATTGAACATGCTGAATAACCCTTCACAGTCCAGGCTGGGAATAAGCACTGGATCAGTTATAGTTTCTGTAGCAACAAGTCACTGTTGTTTCCTCCAAAGAAAAGGCTGTTGAATGTTTATGGAAGGAGTCTTCAGGTTCCTCACTGCTGTGGTGCAAGAAGAATAAAACACTTTGGGACAGGCGATTATAGGAAACTACAACAACAATAATAATAATAATAATAATAATAATAATAATAATAATAATAAGTTAAACTTATATAACGCCTTTCTCATACCCAAGGTCGCGTTACATCTCATCTCATCTCATTATCTCTAGCCGCTTTATCCTTCTACAGGGTCGCAGGCGAGCTGGATCCTATCCCAGCTGACTACGGGCGAAAGGCAGGGTTCACCCTGGACAAGTCGCCAGGTCATCACAGGGCTGACACATAGACACAGACAACCATTCACACTCACATTCACACCTACGCTCAATTTAGAGTCACCAGTTAACCTAACCTGCATGTCTTTGGACTGTGGGGGGAAACCGGAGCACCCGGAGGAAACCCACGCGGACACGGGGAGAACATGCAAACTCCACACAGAAAGGCCCTCGTCGGCCCCGGGGCTCGAACCCAGGACCTTCTTGCTGTGAGGCGACAGCGCTAACCACTACACCACCGTGCCACCCCAGGTCACGTTACAATTACAAAAAATAAAAACTGCAACAAAACCCATCAAAAGAGGGTCAGGATCTCATTCCAGTGGCGTAGCTGCCCACAATCCCACCAAAAGGCACACACAGGTACAGTATGTCCCAAACGATCTGCGTAGCCACTGTGACACCACCAGACACCATTGCTCGGAACACCATACCAAGCACAGAAGCACCACCGTACAGAGCACTGGACAACCCTGATATTAAAAAGAGCAATGAACTCACTGCAGTCCATAGCAAGGAGCACAGGCATCACTCATGGCAGACCAAGGCCTGAGGAAACCAACGCCCAAAACTGGTTCTGGAGCTACACCACAACCAGTGGACAATATCACCTTCAATAATATCACCTTCAATAATATCACCTTCAATAATATCACCTTCAATTCAGTGTGTAGTCATGTAGTCATTTGGTTGTTTTATGTTTGAGGAAGGTTTCCTGAACATTTTCAGAATGTTCAGTCTCAAATTTTCTGCATTTTCTTGTCACCTCATGCTGATAAACATTTCTACGCTGTTTTCCGATCACTAGCACTAACACTTCTGTAACACTGTCTGAATAATGTTCTAATAACGTTCTAATGAACAGAACTGAGCATTCTGATAACGTTAGTTGGGTGTTGATGATGTTTAATAAAACACCTCGTCTAGAGCTAACATATATTAGCTCATCCGGCTGACAGGTGATGAGTTTATACCATCATGTGTTGTCCGTTGTCCCTCCGTCATCATCCACATTTCACAAAAATCGCTTCTTCTCTCTCAATTCTTCACTGATTTTTATTCTTTTTGGCAGGAAGGTAGGGGAACCTAGGGTGCATATAACTTCTACCCAGATTTGCTTCATTACAATTGATTGGTTGAGAGTAGAACTGCACAAGGTGGCCCACTTTAGATCGTTCCTTCTGGACTAGACTGGGCCGGAGTGAGCTATGCCATCATTGACGGTCTTGTTTATTTATTTAATTTCCTACCATTAGGATTAACTTGTTGATTATTTTCCTCTAACTGCACACCTCATTGTTGTGTTTTATTTATTACTTCATACACGACATAAAAATGGGATGTTTAATATTTACAAAGTTTATTTGTAAGTTAATTAAAGTGAGTAAGATTAAAATCTTACACAGGATGATCCATTTGATCTTCAGGACACAGAAGAGGCAAAAGAAGCTTTAAAATCAGCCTTAAAATCAGTCTGGCGATAATGGAAATGTCTGCTGAGATAAATACTCACCTGTGAACCCTTTGCTGGACTGATCTCTTCTCTGAGGTCGAGTCTGTAGAACTTTCTGGAGTTTAATTCAACTCAACTGCGAAAAGACAAGAAGAAGAAGAAGGTTACATTAGACATCATCTTGAAGAACTTTTCCTGACTGTTTGGAATTGTGGGAAATCACTCAGATTTACGTTCACATGTACAGTATTACGTTGATCTCTTGCCCTGAACTCACTGGGGTACTAGGACATTTTTTGAGACGCTCTTCCTCTTTTTTTTTCATAAACATCTTCAACCTCGCCTAATCCTCCTCCTGCAACTTATCAGTATGACTGTAAATTGCATCGTACTTAAGGTGTCACGTTTATGTACAGTTTATGGGGTGTAAATGTTTAAATGTTTCACGTGTTTGTTGAAGCCAGCTGTGAGGACTGCATCCTCTCCCTCCCTCCCTCCCTCCCTCTCTCTCTCTCTCTCTCTCTCTCTCTCATCTTTTCAGACTGGACAGATGAACAAAATGGATGGAGTTCTGGAAAATTTCGGAATATTCACCGGAGCCTCATGCATGAGAACGAGAAGAGACATTGTATATCTCATCTCATCTCATTATCTGTAGCCGCTTTATCCTTCTACAGGGTCGCAGGCAAGCTGGAGCCTATCCCAGCTGACTACGGGCGAAAGGCGGGGTTCACCCTGGACAAATCGCCAGGTCATCACAGGGCTGACACATAGACACAGACAACCATTCACACTCACATTCACACCTACGCTCAATTTAGAGTCACCAGTTAACCTAACCTGCATGTCTTTGGACTGTGGGGGAAACCGGAGCACCCGGAGGAAACCCACGCGGACACGGGGAGAACATGCAAACTCCACACAGAAAGGCCCTTGCCGGCCCCGGGGCTCGAACCCAGGACCTTCTTGCTGTGAGGCGACAGCGCTAACCACTACACCACCGTGCCGCCCTAGACATTGTATAGTCTGAGAAAATCTGCATCTTTCATTCATTACATGTGCTTTTTAATCTTAAACACTGTCCTGTGTAATCCATGGCGTGTGTGTGTGTGTGTGTGTGTGTGTGTGTGTGTGTGTGTGTGTGTAGACATGTGTTAGAGCATGAGGGAGTTATAAAGCATTCATGAACTACTGCTTCATGCATCATAGTCGGTCTTTAGCTGTAATGTTGAGTTTGGCTGAACTCAAAAACATTGATGTTTAAGTAGTGATCATCCCCTGAACGGCTGACGTGTAATATTCCCATTACATATAACCTACAGCTAGTGATGTCACTAAGTAAATCCCATGCCTTCGAATCCAATCACACCCAAAATTAGACATTAGAGGATGACATGCTACATGAAAACATTTAGATACCATAGCTATCATAGTTGCTGCACACAATTGTGATGAACACAATTTTAGTTGTTATGGTAACATTATTTGTTAATAGGTTTGGATCCTGTTGCACAAACAAACAAATAAACAAACCTAACACACATGACAATGTGACTTTAGTTGCACTTTAGTGAACTAGCCAACTAGTTGTGCTAGCTAAATACTAGCTAAATTAGAATATTCAAATTAGCGGTCACAGCAGGACATTGGGACATTTGCATATTCAAATGTTTGTGCATATTCATAGATTCTGCCTTTGTTATTGAAGGTAAAATGTGAAGCCAATAAAAATGGATGATTCTGTCAATCATACAGTCCTACTTCAAGAAAACAGAAACAGTACTTTTTTCAGTTCTTTTTGAACCTTGTGTTTGTGTCTTCCTGCAAGGAAGCAAGCAGTTTAAAGAATAATGTAGCTGTAAAAACAATCGTTCTGCATAATTACGTCGAAAATCTCACTAGGTAAGCTCATGTATGCTCGTTCTTGTTGTTGTGTTCTGTGATGGAAGATACTTTCTACTTTGTTATGATACTTATGTATTGTTTTGATGAAGTTATACTTTACTGGAGAAAATCAATCCTCATATTTTTACTTCATTTGGTTCTAAGGGTTGTTATCACTGGGGTGGTTGTTGAGATCTTGTCCTATCAGCCTATAAAATGCCCCAGTGGCTTAGTGCAAAATATAGCCTCTAACAACCAAGTCCAGCTCCTGGCCTTCACACAGCAGAATTGTTTAAAACTAACAGGAAAAGATGTGAAAGGTGGGTTACTGGTGCCTGAAAACCAGTCTTCAGTCATTGTGTTCCATCTTCTTTAATCTACAACTGTCACCATCTACTGGTCTTTGTCTCCTGGTTTTTGTCTCAACATCCTTTGGTTCTCAAGGCAATGTCATTGTGGTAGCAACCATCAGAACCCAGTTCCCTAGATGGTGTGAATTCTAGGTTGGTGTTAGCAAGGGCATCCAGCTGTAAAACTTTGATTCATTTGTTAGTCATGACAGTTTCACATAGTATTAGAGAGTACGGGACTCCTAGTGATGGGAGTGTCATCAACGGTAGGGTGGGTGTCAGACATGGGCACTGCCAGATCAACATCCCGCAACCACGTCAAAAATTCCACATATCAATTTTGAATGTTGGGACCATGAGAGGAAGAAGCAGTGAGGTGGTGGTGGAGACTATCTCTAGAAGAAAGATTGACCTCAGTTGCCTGCAAGAGACTAGGTGGTTCAGCTTGTATGATTGCTGGAAAAGACTCCAGATACAAGTTCTTCTGGGTGGGAAATGATAGAGGCATTGGTGGTGTGGGTATTCTGCTTGCTGAGAAGTGGGTGGAGCATGTTTTGGAAGTCAAGTGGGTCTCTGACAGAATCTGTGTTATCAAGATCAATGTTGGCTTTACCATCTTAACCATTTTCTCTACTTATGCCCCTCAGGTGGGGCTGGATGATGGAGTTAAGGATGCCTTCTATGATGAGCTTTATTGTGCTGTGTCCAAGACTGATGAATTGGAGACCTTGCTACTCTGTGGTGATTTTAATGGCCACACTGGATGCAAATCAGATGGCTATGAAGGAGTCCATTGAGGATTTGGATATGGTGAACATAACCAAGAGGGAGAGAGAATTCTTGAATTTGCAGTGGCTAATGACCTTGTCATTTGTAACTCCCTTTTTCAAAAGAGGGAAAACCACCTTGTTACAGACCAGTCTGGAGGTGCTTCCACTCAGGTTGATTACATCTTAACCAGAAGATGCCAGTTCAAATGTGTTACCAATGTTAAAGTACTTCCCAATGAAGAATGTGCCCTGCAGCACAAGCTACTCATTTGTGACCTTTCCCTCAAATTCAGTAAGAGGCAAAAGCAGGTCTTTACTCCCAAGCTCTGCATTTGGAAACTGAAAGATCCTAGGGAAAGGACTGATTTCCTAAATGGTGTGAAGTCTGAACTGAATGGTAGTCATGTTGTCTCAGTGGAAGATACCTGGCAGTCTTTAAAAGGAAGCCTTCTCGGAGTAGGGGATAAGGTCTGTGGATTTACAAAGAGAGGTACTGTAACTGGAGAAAGCAGACATGGTGGTGGGACAATTCTGTCAGTTCTGCTATTGAAGAGAAAAGACGCTTGTGGAAAGTTTGGAAAAAGGGCGGTATCAAGCAAGACTATCTGGCTGCTAAATGTATTGCGAAGGGAACTGTTCATGCTGCTAAAAAGAAGGCAGAGGCAAGTAGGTTTGCAGATATTGCGGAAGGAAACAAGGACTTTTTTAAAATAAATTTATTCAGGAAGCTCATGTCACATAGTGTGATTTTCAATGAGGTCCTGTCTATAAAGCATCACAATAATTACAGAAAAAAATATTCACAAATTATAACACAAATACAAAAAAAAAAAACTATATACAAATCAAATAATTTATGCCACTGCCAAGCAGTTGAAAAAAGAGAACATGGATGTTGTGGGTGAGTGTTGCGTAAGGGATGATCAAGGACATATCTCACTCACCAATGATGCCAAAAAGAAGGCTTGGAGAGACCATTACAACCACCTTCTAAATGTTGAGTTTCCTTGGCCCTCTAAAGACCTACCACCAGCCAAACCAGTTGAGGGTCCCCCAATCTGGGTAACATCTGAAATGGTGGCAGAAGCAGTGTGCAAGATGAAACCGTGCAAAGCCCCCAGCCCCTCCGGCATCGTGGCGGAAATGTTAAAGGCCTCTGATGAGGTTAGCATCCCTCTTCTGGCCAACCTTGCAAACATGGCCGTAACTACCATTGAGAACACCGAGGTCATGTCCTCGGTATTTTTTTTTCAGAAATTTAAAATTGGACTACGCTGAATTCGAGCAGTGATCAATGTAAAACGCAGCATCCACATCCACATATCATCTGTATTTCCCCCCAATAAAATTCACATTTGTCTAATGTCATCTGAAATCCCTCAGCCTCTATCTCTATCGTTGCTGTGTCTAACGCAGCGTCACGCGACGTAGCCTATACTAGTGTCGGCCGGGGAAGTTGGGTTTTGGATAAAACAGGCAGGGTGTAGTCTACGCTCTATCACATCACCTAACCTAACGTAGGCTAATAGTCACATCGCATTATAGAGCTTTACCCGAGTGCAAAATGAAAACGTTGCAACAAACTAAATGAAGGTTTGGACAGCCAACAGAAGAGCAGGGAAAGAGAAGGAGGGAAGGTGAGAAAATATTGTCAGTGCAGTGGCAGACCGTTCAGCGGCGTCATGCCAACTTTCCAAGGGGAAACGTTTCATTGTCATTGCCTATTACAGTTTAGTTAGCATTTCGAGAAACATTCAAAACTATGTTGTCACAGGCAGCCCTGTGCAGGGCTGAGTAAACGGGCTTGTTCGAGTAACTCTCTCTCTCTTTCTCTCATAACTCTCTCTTTCTCTCTCACTCACTCACTCACACAGACACAGACACACACAAATAATACACTCTCACACACTCTCTCTAATACATAGTCTTCACACAGAACTAATAGCCCTACATTCTAATGTAATTTAAGATAATGAAATGTAAATAACGCCAATACTTCAGGTAGCTGAGCGGTCCGTGTATCATCCGATCATTCAAGTATTCCATTCAATCTGGAAAATGAAAAAACAAAAAAACACTCAATATTTCGTTGGGATTGGTGTTTGTTTTCCTTTTTCCAACTTAAAACAGAACAAATAATAAACAGGGAAACCAAAACGAAATAATAACTCTAATTTACGATTCTACGAGCAACTTAACTTTCATTTTAGATAAAACTAAATTCATTTGTATTCATGTCAGTCTCAAGAATTAGTTTTTATTCATACATTATAATTTTTTTGCGCTCATTCAGGCTCCTTTTACTGGAAGCAAAACTCTAGGAAGATCATGGCTGTTCCCGAGTCTGACTTGCAAGCTGTCCAGCAAAAGAAGCGGAGAATCTCGTAAGTTGGAGTGCCAGTGACTTGTTACTCCTCCTCATATTTTCCTCCTGACATGAGTCATCGTAAAATGCTAAGCATGTCCTCTAATAAAAAGCAAAGTTGGTCTGACACAATATGTTGAAAGTGACAAAATGAATGCCATGTTGTTATTGTTATCATTATTTATTATTACTATTATATTGAGATAATAATAATTAAGAGATCATCAGCTTAACATTAACAGCTTAATATATTAAATGAATAGGATGTATGAATAAATTACTTGATTTAACCCTAACCCAGCCATGCTTGACCTCGGTATTTGAAAAATCCTGGTTACGGCCCTGCTTGCAAATGCTATCATTGCTGAGAAGAAAACCCCAGAGGACTGGAACATGAGTTATATCATTAACCTATATAAAGGCAAGGGAGATGCAATAGAGAGAGGCAACTCCAGGGGTCTTAAACTAACTGAGCACTGTTTGAAGGTAATTGAGAGAGTGGTGGAGAAGATAACTTGTGAGTTGGTGGCCATTGATGAGATACAGTTTGGTTTTGTACCTGGCAGAGGGACAACTGATGCAATTTTCATTCTACGGCAGCTACAGGAGCGGCACCTCACCAAAGAAAAGAACTTATTTTTTGCCTTTGTAAATCTAGAAAAGGCTTTTGACCATGTTCCTCGAGATATGCTATGATGGGTGATGCGACGTCTTGGTCTACCAGAGTGGCTAGTCAGTACAGTTCAGGCCATGTACACCAATGCTTCAAGTAGAGTCAGAGTCAACAACTCCTTCAGTGACAGCTTCAAGGTTCAAGTAGGTGTTCATCAAGGCTCAGTGTTGAGTCCCCTGCTCTTTATCATCATGCTGGAGGCTTTGTCATGTAAATTCCACACTGGATGTCCATGGGAGCTGTTGTATGCTGATGACTCCGTTATCTCATCTGACTCACTGGGAGAACTCCTGGAGAAGCTGTGTAGGTGGAAATTTGGACTGGAATCAAAAGGTCTTCATGTAAACATGAGCAAGACTAAGATCATAATGTCTGACCCCAACTTGGATTCACTGAGAGACTCAGTGTCAGGTGTGCGAGAGTGATGGATGTAAGTGCAGATATATTCACTAACCATAAACAGTGATATGTGGAGTGATGTAAATTAAAGTGCATGAAACACACAGCAAGCAAACAGTCCAAAGGAACAGGCAAGGTCATAAACATGGAAACAGGTAGGAGGTCAATCGAGGCATGGACAGAGTATCAGAGGCAAGATTTTAACAAGAACTAGATATGAGAAAACAAGAATCAAAAACCAGGAAGTCAACTAGAACTAGGAACAAGGAACTAGGAACAAGGAAACAAGGCTTAGTATGCACACTAGATGCAGAGTAAATACTTCACGCCATCCTCTCCTCAGCACAGTCCTTAAATAGTCCAAACATCGTTCATTGATTAATGGCAGGTGCACCTTGTTGACAGTGCATGCTGTAGCCATCTCGGTGCGCACGCAGCCTGAGGCGCTCCTTAAAGTGTATGTGCCAAGGCGCGTGGGACTGACAGAAACCACCCCCCAAAGAGCTCCCTCCGGGAGCAAGAATACATAATAATAGGTCCCAGTGGGGGTTCAGGTTCAGGCTCTGGACATGACCTGGGTTCTAGGCTGGGCATAGACTTGACCTCGGGACTTGACTCTGGGCTGGACTCAGGCTCTGAGGATGATGTGGACTCTGTGGATGATGTGGACTCTGTGGACGATGTGGACTCAGGCACTGTGGATGACAAGGATTCTGGAGATGACGTGGACTCTCGCTCTGGTGACAGCTCAGGATCTGGATCGGGCTCTGGAGATGCCTTAGGCTCTGGCTCAGGCTCTTGGCTGGGCTCAGGCATTGGCTCTGGCTCTTGGCTGAGCTCAGGTGTCTTAGAGGGCTCTTGGCTTGGCTCAGGAATTGTAGAGGGCTCTTGGCTTGGCTCAGGCATCATAGAGGGCTCTTGGCTTGGCTCAGGCATCGTAGAGGGCTCTGGACTGGGTTCAGGAATCACAGAGGGCTCTGGACTGGGCTCAGGTGTCTTAGAGGGTTCTGGACTGGGCACAGGTGTCTTAGAGGGCTCTGGACTGGGCACAGGCATCTTAGAGGGCTCTGGACTAGGCACAGATGCAGGAACTGGCTCCTTCGAGGGCTCAGGAGCAGGAACTGGCTCCTTTGAGGGCGCTGGAGCAGGAACTGGCTCCTCGGAAGGCTCAGGAGCAGAAAATGGCTCCTCAGAAGGCTCTGGAACTGGATCCTCAGAAGGCGCGGGAACAGGAACTGGGTCCTCAAAGGCCTCTGGAACTGGATCCTCAAAGGGCTCTGGAACTGGATCCTCAGAGAGCTCTGGAGCAGGATCCTCAGAGGGCTCTGGAGCAGGATCCTCAGAGGGCTCTGGAATGGGAAGAGCCACTGGTGCAGGAACAGGAACATGAGCAGCTGCAGCAACAGGAACATGGACAGCTGTGGGAACAGGAACAGCCACCAGTGCAGGAACAGGAACAGCCACTGGTGCAGGAACAGGAACATGAACAGCTGTGGGAATAGGATCATGAACAGCTGCTGGAGGCACAAGCACAGGATTGGCTGCAGGCACAAGAACCACTGCAGGTGGCACAGGAACAGGATCCGCTGCAGGCACAGGAACCACTGCAGGCACTGTATCGGCCCCTGGGGGGAGCACTGGGGCAATGGTCTCCTCAGCTGAGGAGGCCCCAGGAGTGGTTGATCCTAGGAGGCACTCTAGGGCAACAGCCTCCTCTGCTTCATCAACCACTGGCCTGGCTGCCTCTCCCCAGAAATTTTCAAGGGGATCCTTCTTAACCAATGACTCATAGATTAATTGAAGTGTGGCAAAGAAAGGCTTAGACTAAGCGAGGCATGGGTGTTCCACCCGAATAAGGTAGTCTACCCATCTGCATGCTCGTCCCACAATGAAGGTGAGGATTAGACTCACCCAGATGGGTTTGGGTGGCTTGGGTTCCAGGAAGTTTTCGTGGAGCACCCAACACTGGATACGGAATCCAGCTGGGTGAAAATTCCCCTCGTATGGTGTCGGGGTGTGGGCATTGGTACGTTGGTGAAAATAAGCTGTGAGTTGCATGGACAGGGAAACCCGGAAGCGTCATGGAGTCACATACTGGAAGATATCCGCTACATCCATTGTGTGGTGAAGTATTCTGTCAGGTGTGCAAGAGTGACAGATGTAAGCACAGATATATTCACCAACCATAAACAGTGATATGCAGAGCGATGTAAACTAAAGTGTGTGAAACACACAACAGGCAAACAGTCCAAAGGATCAGGTGAGGTCATAAACATGGAAACAGGCAGGAGGTCAACTGAGGCATGGACAGAGTATCAGAGGCAAGACTATAATGAGAACTACACACATCACATCACATTATCTCTAGCCGCTTTATCCTTCTACAGGGTCGCAGGCAAGCTGGAGCCTATCCCAGCTGACTACGGGCGAAAGGCGGGGTACACCCTGGACAAGTCGCCAGGTCATCACAGGGCTGACACATAGACACAGACAACCATTCACACTCACATTCACACCTACGGTCAATTCAGAGTCACCAGTTAACCTAACCTGCATGTCTTTGGACTGTGGGGGAAACCGGAGCACCCGGAGGAAACCCACGCGGACACGGGGAGAACATGCAAACTCCACACAGAAAGGCCCTCGCCGGCCCTGGGGCTCGAACCCAGGACCTTCTTGCTGTGAGGCGACAGCGCTAACCACTACACCACCATGCCGCCCCCTAATGAGAACTAGATATGAGAAAACAAGAATCAAAAACCAGGAAGTCAACTAGAACTAGGAACAAGGATTCAAGGCTTAGTATGCACACTAGACCTGGCGTAAATACTTTGTGCTGTCCTCTCCTCGGCGCAGTCCTTAAATAGTCCAAACATAGTTCATTGATTAACAGCAGGTGCGCCTTGTTGATGGCGCACGCGCCGTAGCCCTCTCGGCGTGCATGCGCAGCCCAAGGCACACCTTAAAGTGCACATGGCAAGGCACGCGGGACTGACACTCAGGCAAGCATCCATGTGCCGTGTGTAGGAAGGGTGTTGGTAGTAATTCCATCTTTCGATTACGTTCATTATGTCTTATATTGAATATTGTTAGTTTTTTCTTTTTTATCAGACATCTAATTTTTTAGGTTTGTTTACCTGACATGTTTCGACATCCACATACTTTCAGTTCAGGAATACAATCTACAGACAGAAGGAAGGTTTTGCCATGGGAGACCCACTATCAGCCATCATGTGCGGCTTTTTCACGGAAGATCTGGAGCAGAAAGCATTCACTACAATACCAGCAGAATACAGGCCAACACTCTGGAAACGTTACGTGGATGACATACTAGAAAAAGTGAAGAGGGGACACACTCAACAACTCACCAACCATCTCAACACCATAGACAATACCGGTAATATAAAATTCACACATGAAGAGGAAACGGAGCAGTCAATAGCATTTTTGGACTTAAAAATACATCACACAGAAGATGGGGACATCAAAATAAAAGTACACAGAAAACCCACACATACCGACCAATATTTAAACTGGACTTCCGAACACCCCATAATGCACAAAATATCTGTAGTTAGAACATTACATGAACGCACAGCAATAATTACAGATCCACAGGACAAAGAACAGGAGGAACTACATATACAACACGCACTGAAGGCGTGTCAATATCCACAATGGGCAATATCCAAAGGGGCGGAACAGGTTAAGAACAACAAAACACAGAAGAAAGAGAAAAAACAAACCAACAAACAAGAGCACAGGGGAGTAGTGACATTACCATACATCAGAGGAATAACGGAACGCATTCAAAGAGCAATGAAGAAACACAACATTAACACACCTGTCAAACACACACACAACACTCCGTCAGATCCTGGTTCATCCCAAAGACAGAATACATCCGGACAACAGATGCAACACCATATATGAGATTCCATGCCAATTATGCAATAAAACTTACATCGGGGAGACAGGAAGGAGTTTCAACACAAGAAAAAATGAACATAAGAAAGAGTGCGAAAAGGAGACAGCTACAAGACAAACCCGAACAATAAAAGAAAAGGCACAACAGGAAAATTATAAGTCAGCCATAACAGATCATTGCAAAAGGGAAAATCATATTATGGACTGGGGGAATGCCAGAGTCATCCGCACAGAAGATAATAAACATCAGCGCTGGATCAGGGAGGCCATAGAGATCCGTAAGCGAAGCCCGAGGACCATCAACCGAGATGAGGGAGCATACATGCTCTCCCATACCTGGAGTGCCATCTTGCAGGGGACGAACAGACAGTAGAAGGCGTGACCGACCTGTCAAACCAGACAGGAAGGCCACGCCTTCGGAAACATCAGCTGATAAAAGATGCGTCACCAATAACATCCGGTGACAATCTGAGGAAGACGACAGTCGTACATCGAAACATGTCAGGTAAACAAACCTAAAAAATTAGATGTCTGATAAAAAAGAAAAAACTAACAGTAATTCCATCTACTGCAGTCGGTGTTTGCACTAGGTTCATAAGAAATGCAGTAATGTATGTGATAGGCTGATCTCTGACCCATTGTTCAGGTGCAGCAGATGCCTAGGAACAGCTCACCCCATCAATGGCAGGCCATGCGACCACGTCATGGTTGGTGAACACTGTCTGGATGTGGTGGATTCCTTTTGCTATCTAGGAGATACCATTTGTGCTGGTGGTGGCTGTGAAGCTGCCACAATCACTAGGGTGAAAGCTGCCTGGGCAAATTCAGGGAGCTGCTGCCTATACTGTCTTGCAAGAGCTTGTCATTTCAAACACGGGGTAGGGTGTATGGTAGCTGTGTTGGGGTGCCATGCTGTATGCTAGTGAGTGCTGGGCCCCGAGGAAGATCGACATGGCAAGGCTGGAGAGAAATGAGCGGGTGATGCTAAGGTGGATGTGTGGTGTCAAACTTGATGATGTTACCAGCGTGAGTGACTTACACACAAGGCTCGAGATGGTTGACCTCATGACTGCTATCAAATGTAAGCAGCTGCGATGATTTAGACATGTAGAAAGGGCTGAGAGCTGTATTAACACCATAAGGAACATCCAGGTTGGTAGGCAGAAAAGGAGGGGTAGGCCACACAAAACATGGTGCGAAGTGGTCACAAACGACCTAAAGGTGACCAACCTCACTGCAAATGACACAAGGGACCGAACAGCATGGGAAATGAGGGTGAAAGCCTATCATGCAATGTCACACTTGCCGGCTGATGGAAACTGACATTAATGGATATTGAGTGAGTGAGTGAGTGAGTGAGTGAGTGTGAGATTTTTACTTCATTTCCAAGAAAACAACTTCAATACTTCCTTCGATTCTCTCGTGTCTAATCAGTGATTTTATTATCAATCAATTTTCAGTAAGTTCATCAAAGTAGAAAGAAAAATAACGATCCAGAATCATGTTAGTTCATCATCTGCGTTGACTTTCTCATGCTACACAGCGTAGTTAGCAATATAGCTGTCCACGTGTGTTGGAATACTGATAATCAGCTGGACCATGGCGCAGAAGTTGAGGATTAGTGCCCAAAATATTTCAATATGCTGGAGTAAACAAAGACATATATGAAATAAAATAAAAATAAAGTAACACCTCCCATGAACTCAATTTAATGTGAACAACAATGTTAAGGTAGGCAAGCATCACTAATTTGCTCATGCTTTCGGGCTTTATTCTATCCACATTCACTGGATATGAGCAATCACACACTCTGATTTGCTACTCTACTACTAGGATATCAGTTCATATACCATGAATAGGGCGGCACGGTGGTGTAGTGGTTAGCGCTGTCGCCTCACAGCAAGAAGGTCCGGGTTCGAGCCCCGGGGCCGGCGAGGGCCTTTCTGTGCGGAGTTTGCATGTTCTCCCCGTGTCCGCGTGGGTTTCCTCCGGGTGCTCTGGTTTCCCCCACAGTCCAAAGACATGCAGGTTAGGTTAACTGGTGACTCTAAATTGAGCGTAGGTGTGAATGTGAGTGTGAATGGTTGTCTGTGTCTCTGTGTCAGCCCTGTGATGACCTGGCGACTTGTCCAGGGTGTACCCCGCCTTTCGCCCGTAGTCAGCTGGGATAGGCTCCAGCTTGCCTGCGACCCTGTAGAAGGATAAAGCGGCTAGAGATAATGAGATGGGAATGAGATACCATGAATAGAGAAAAACAAAATGTTGGAGCGTGCTGCTGAACCAACCGAGAATGAAATAAAAACTCTACTTGAAAACAAAACCCCCCAAAATACAAAAAGCAACAAAATATGGAATAAAAGCATTTGATGATAAGAACGTATCTTATTTTTCTAGAATTATTATTATTGCAATTTTCACAAATTGCTCTTGTCATTTTGCCAGTTTGTTTACATTCTAAGTGGAAATTATTTTGTCGGATGTTTTGTATAAAGCTTTTATTTATCAAATTTGCAAAATAAATAAATAAATATGCTGTGTTTCTCAAAATCCAGTGAATGTGGATAGAATAAAACAGTTATTCCGCTCAATCTCATCATACATGGATTATAGACAACTCAGTGCTATGCACCTCATTGCCTATCAGCTCATGTACGACTCAATTTCATGGAATAACTGTTAAATATGGTGACGGTTTCTGTTAGGGAATGACTGCTTACAGCTACAATGATGTAAATGATATCAGGAACTGTTTGGTGGGTGCTCCACAACATGAAATGCAACTATAAACAAATAAACAGTATGACTTGTTTTTTTTTAGAACAAATAAAAAATGTAATGACTGGCAAATTAATAATATACTTCTTTAGGGGGATTTTTTTTTTTTAATTGGAGAGCAGAGTTCCCAGTTATTTGTATTGATTGATTGATTGATTGATTGATTGATTGATTGCATTTTTCTCTTAAAATTGTGAAACTTTAGATCCCAAGTTCTTTAGGTTTAGGTTGAAATATTTCACAAAGTTAGCTTGTGTATTTCTTTGCAAATGCTTGGTTAGACTAGATTCCAGGAGCTAACACAATTTTCTTGGGCAGCACATCAAATTCTACCAAATGGTAAATATTTTGGATTTATAGATTAATTTGTTCGCTAAGTGCGTAGTGCTAGTCATGCATACAGAAACAGAGGCAAAAATGGCGTCATTGCTTTCAAAATGAAAAACAGCTACTTTTAGATAAGTAAGTTACTTTACACACGTTAAAAAAACCCACAAGTAACTTAATGCCATTCATTCAAAATATTTATTTTTATTTTTTGAAACTTCAGTCAGAACTTTTTTTAAATAATTGAGGACAGATATGAGACATTAATGATCTTTAAATACACATCATCTTCATTTCTCTGGAGTTTCCATTCCTGGAGATGATGTCAGCTACTTTTTCCCAGGAATTATCATAGATTCCATTTTCATCAAAACAAAACAAATCATATAATAATCTGGTGATATTGCTCAGCCCTAATACTTGATGGAAGTGTTTTTGTTTTTCCCCAAAATGGTATACACACATCTGCTGATGTTCTTGGGTCGGCTGGAGGAGTTTGGACCACCCGGGTGCCTGATGTATTATGCACACAGAACGGCGGCACGCTTAGGAAATGTCTCCACAACTGTTTTTGGATGAAATGGGCTTTTTCAGCACAGAGGACGCGATTGAAGTCTGACTATAAAACTATACGTCTGTGTGTGTGAGGCTGGGATATGAGATGCAAATGATGGACGTGTGTATGTGTGTACATATCAGTGCCTCTCACAGTGTTTTGTCAATGTGTGTGTGTGTGTGTGTGTGTGTGTGTGTGTGTGTGTGTGTGTGTGTTTGTGAGCCAGGCCGCTCTCTTAAAGTATGGTCTTATTACCCCCAGGGAGCCCATAAATACAGTCCGAGTGCTGCTCCTGATTGAAATGTGCTTTTGTTTGCCAGTATTCAGAGTCGTGCCTTTTCTCTCTCCATCTCCGAAAGCATGGGGACTGAAAGATGGAGCTCGGCTCGTAGTTTCAATGCAGTTCATAGTCTTCCTGTCCAGCTCATTCAGCACAGAGCTGAGGCCTGACACCTCTGCAACAATACACATCGTATTGCAAGATGCAAGAAGTGCCCACCTTTCCTTCAGCACCTCGCCGACTTGCTTGTCCAAAAACAAAAAAAAAAAAAACAGAAAAAAGAAACATCTGCTTTATTCTTGATTCTCTTTTATTCCTGCCTCCATCACACACACACATTGTGTAGTGACGAGGTAATGTGAGTGCGTAATGGCGGCTGGCGGATGAGGAGGCCACGAGTAAAAGCATTAACGGTGAAGAAGAGTGCGCTTTTGTTTCCTTGGACCCGGTTACATAAAGCAGCCCGGGAGAAAGGAGTCATTGTGGAGGACGGAGAGAGGAAAATGGGGCCTGTGGCTCGGATTTTTGTTCGCAGGATGGACAGATAAAAGGATGGAAAGAAAGAAATTGAGAGAGAGAGAGAGAGAGAGAGAGAGAGAGAGAGACTAAAGTCTGAGAAAATGGATGAAGGAAAAGTGTGTGTGTGTGTGTGTTTCTATTTATTTCACTTCTGTTGGTCTCATTGTGTTGCTTTTGTTCTCATTTGATTGCAGGATTGACAGAAAGAGAAAGAGAGAGAGAGTAAAAGTTACAGATTTAGAGGACTGACACTGGAGACTCCTTCCATAAACATTATAGAAACCTCTCTGTAGAGAAACTTGAAAATAATGAACACTTTATTCAGTGTGATTCAGTGTGTTCAGTGGAGTTCAGAGTGATTCAGTGGAGTTCAGTGTGATTCAGCATGTTCAGTTTGATTCAGGGCAGTCCAGTGATTCACTGTGATAAAGTGTGTTCAGTGTGATTAAGTGTGTTTAGTGTGATTCATTGCAGTCCAGTGATTCAGTGTAATTCAGTGAGTTTAGTATGATTCATTGCAGTCCAGTGATTCATTGTGATTCAGTGTGTTCAGTGTGATTCAGTGTGTTTCAGTGTGATTCAGTGTAGTAGAGTGTGATTCAGTGTGTTAAGTGTGGTTCAATGCAGTTCAGTGTGATTCAGTGTGTTTCAGTGTGATTCAGTCCAGTTCAGTGCGATTAAGGGTGTTCCGTGTGATTCAGTGTGTTCAGTGTGATTCAGTGCAGTTCAGAGTGATTCAGTCTGATTCAGTGCAGTTCAGTGCAGTTCAGTGTGATTCAGTGTGTGTCAGTGTGTTCAGTGTGTTCAGTGTGAGTCAATGAGTTTCAGTCTGATTCAGTGCGATTCAGTGTGTTCAGAGTGATTCAGTGTGTTCAGTGTGATTCAGTGCAGTTCAGTGTGATTCAGGATGTTCAGTGTGAGTCAGTGCAGTTCAGTGTGATTCAGTGTGTTCAGAGTGATTCAGTGTGATTCAGTGCAGTTCAGAGTGATTCAGTTTGTTAAGTGCAGTTCAGTGTGTGTCAGTGTGATTCAGTGTGTTCAGTGTGAGTCAATGAGTTTCAGTCTGATTCAGTGTGATTCAGTGTGTTCAGAGTGATTCAGTGTGTTCAGTGTGATTCAGTGCAGTTCAGAGTGATTCAGGATGTTCAGTGTGATTCAGTGCAGTTCAGTGTGATTCACTGTGTTCAGAGTGATAGTGTGTTCAGTGTGATTCAGTGCAGTTCAGTGTGATTCAGAGTGTTCAGTGTGATTCAGTGCAGTTCAGTGTGATTTAGGATGTTCAGTGTGATTCAGTTCAGTTCAGAGTGATTTAGTGTGTTCAGTGTGATTCAATGCAGTTCAATGTGATTCAGGATGTTCAGTGGGATTCAGTGCAGTGCGGTGTGATTTAGCATATTCAGTGTGATTCAGTGCAGTTCAGTGTGATTCAGGGTGTTCAGTGTGATTCACTGTGTTCAGTGGGATTCAGTGCAGTGCAGAGTGATTCAGTCAGTTCAGTGCGATTCAGGGTGTTCAGTGTGATTCACTGTGTTCAGTGTGATTCAGTGTGTTCAGTGTGATTCAGTGTAGTTCAATGTGATTCAGGGTGTTCAGTGTGATTCAGTGCAGGTCACTGTGATTCAGGATGTTCAGTGTGATTCAGTGCAGTTCAGTGTGATTCAGGATGTTCAGTGTGATTCAGTGCAGTTCAGTGTGATTCAGCGTGTTCAGTGTGATTCAGTGTGTTTAGTGTGATTCAGTGTGATTCACTGTGTTCAGTGTGATTCAGTGTGTTCAGTGTGATTGAGTGTGTTTCTAGTGTGTTCAGTGTGATTCAGTGCAGTTCAGTGTGATTCAGCTTGTTCAGTGTGTTTAGTGTGATTCAGTGCAGTCCAGTAATTCATTGTGATTCACTGTGTTCAGTGTGATTGAGTGTGTTTCTAGTGTGTTCAGTGTGATTCATTGCAGTCCAGTGATTCACTGTGATTCAGTGAGTTTAGTATGATTCATTGAAGTCCAGTGATTCATTGTGATTCAGTGTGTTCAGTGAGATTCAGTGTCTTCAGTGTGATTCAGTGTGTTCAGTGTGATTCAGTGCAGTTCAGTGTGATTCACTGTGTTCAGTGTGTTCAGGGGGATTCAGTGGGATTCAGTGCAGTGCAGTGTGATTCAGTGCAGTTCAGTGTGATTCAGTGCACTTCAGTGTGATTCAGGCTGTTCAGTGTGATTCCCTGTGTTCAGTGTGATTCAGTGTGATTTCGTGTATTTAGTGTGATTCAGTGCAGTTCAGTGAGATTCAGTGTGATTCAGTGCAGTTCAGTTTGATTCAGTGCAGTTCAGTGTGATTCAGTGCAGTTCAGTGTGTTCAGTGTGCTTCAGTGCAGTTCAATGTGTTCAGTGTGACTCTGTGCAGTTCAGTGTGTTCAGTGTGTTCAGTGTGATTCAGTGCAGTTAAGTGTGTTCAGTGTGATTCAGTGCAGTTCAGTGTGATTCAGGGTGTTCAGTGTGATTCAGTGAGTTCAGTGTGATTCAGTGTGATTCAGTGTGTTCAGTGTGATTCAGTGCAGTTCAGTGTGATTCGGGGTGTTCAGTGTGATTCAGTGAGTTTAGTGTGATTCAGTGCAGTTCAGTGTGATTCAGGGTGTTCAGTGTGATTCACTGTGTTCAGTGTGATTCAGTGTGATTCAGTGTGTTCACTGTGATTCAGTGCAGTTCAGTGTAATTCAGTGTGTTCAGTGTGATTCTGTGCAGTTCAGTGTGTTCAGTGTGATTCTGTGCAGTTCAGTGTAATTCAGTGTGTTCAGTGTGATTCAGTGCAGTTCATTCTGATTCAGTGTGATTCAGTGCAGTTCAGTGTGATTCAGTTTGATTCAGTGCAGTACAGTGTGATTCAGTGCAGTTCAGTGTGATTCAGTGCAGTTCAGTGTTATTCAGTGCAGTTCAGTGTGATTCAGTTCAGTTCAGTGTGCTTCAGTGTGTTCAGTGTGTTCAGTTTGATATAGTGCAGTTAAGTGTGTTCATTGTGATTCAGTGGAGTTCAGTGTAATTCAGTGTGTTCAGTGTGATTCAGTTCAGTTCAGTTTGATTCATTGTGATTCAGTGCAGTTCAGTGTGATTCAGTTTGATTCAGTGCAGTACAGTGTGATTCAGGATGTTCAGTGTGATTCAATGCTGTTCAGTGTGATTCAGGGTGTTCAGTGTGATTCACTGTGTTCAGTGTGATTCAATGCTGTTTAGTGTGATTCAGTTTGTTCAGTGTGATTCACTGTGTTCAGTGTGTTCAGTGGGATTCACTGTGTTTCAGTGTGATTCAGTGCAGTTCAGTGTCATTCAGGATGTTCAGTGTGATTCAATGCAGTTCAGTGTGCTTCAGCATGTTCAGTGTGATTCAGTGTGTTTAGTGTGATTCAGTGCAGTTCAGTGATTCATTGTGATTCAGTGTGTTCAGCGTGATTCAGTGTGATTCAGTGTGTTCCAAGTGATTTATTGCAGTCCAGTGATTCATTGTGATTCAGTGAGTTTAGTATGATTCAATGCAGTCCAGTGATTCATTGTGATTCAGTGTGTTCAGTGTGATCCAGTGCAGTCCAGTGATTCATTGTGATTCAGTGAATTTAGTATGATTCATTACAGTCCAGTGATTCATTGTGATTCAGTGTGTTCAGTGTGATTCATTGTGTTTCACTGTGATTCAGTGCAGTTCAGTGTGATTCAGGGTGTTCAGTGAGATTTACTGTGTTCAGTGTGATTCAGTGTGTTCAGTGTGATTCAGGGGGATTCAGTTTGATTCAGTGTGTTCAGTGTGATTCAGGACAGTTCACTGTGATTCAGGGTGTTCAGTGTGATTCACTGTGTTCAGTGTGATCCAGTGCAGTCCAGTGATTCATTGTGATTCAGTGAATTTAGTATGATTCATTACAGTCCAGTGATTCATTGTGATTCAGTGTGTTCAGTGTGATTCATTGTGTTTCACTGTGATTCAGTGCAGTTCAGTGTGATTCAGGGTGTTCAGTGAGATTCACTGTGTTCAGTGTGATTCAGTGTGTTCAGTGTAATTCAGGGGGATTCAGTGTGTTCAGTGTGATTCAGGGGGATTCAGTTTGATTCAGTGTGTTCAGTGTGATTCAGGGCAGTTCAGTGTGATTCAGGATGTTCAGTGTGATTCACTACAGTTCAGTGTGATTCAGTGCAGTTCAGTTTGATTCAGTGCAGTTCAGTTTGATTCAGTGCAGTTCAGTATGATTCAGTGCAGTCCAGTGATTCATTGTGATTCAGTGTGTTCAGTGTGGTTCAGTGCAGTTCACTGTGATTCAGGATGCTCAGTGTGATTCAGTGCAGTTCAGTGTGATCCAGCGTGTTCAGTGTGATTCAGTGTGTTTAGTGTGATTCAGTGCAGTCCAGTGATTCATTGTGATTGTGTTCAGTGTGATTGAGTGTGTTTCTAGTGTGTTCCGTGTGATTCATTGCAGTCCAGTGATTCATTGTGATTCAGTGAGTTGAGTATGATTCATTGAAGCCCAGTGATTCTTTGTGATTCAGTGTGTTCAGTGAGATTCAGTGTCTTAAGTGTGATTCAGGGTGTTCAGTGTGATTCACTGTGTTCAGTGTGTTCAGGGGGATTCAGTGGGATTCAGTGCAGTGCAGTGTGATTCAGTGCAGTTCAGTGGGATTCAGAGTGTTCAGTGTGATTCAGTGCAGTTCAGTGTGATTCACGGTGTTCAGTGTGATTTAGTGCAGTTCAGTGTGATTCAGTGCACTTCAGTGTGATTCAGGCTGTTCAGTGTGATTCCCTGTGTTCAGTGTGATTCAGTGTGATTTCGTGTATTTAGTGTGATTCAGTGCAGTTCAGTGTGATTCAGTGTGATTCAGTGCACTTCAGTGTGATTCAGTGCAGTTCAGTTTGATTCAGTGCAGTTCAGTGTGTTCAGTGTGCTTCAGTGCAGTTCAATGTGTTCAGTGTGACTGTGCAGTTCAGTGTGTTCAGTGTGATTCAGTGTGTTCAGTGTGATTCAGTGCAGTTAAGTGTGTTCAGTGTGATTCAGTGCAGTTCAGTGTGATTCGGGGTGTTCAGTGTGATTCAGTGAGTTCAGTGTGATTCAGTGTGTTCAGTGTGATTCAGTGAGTTCAGTGTGATTCGGGGTGTTCAGTGTGATTCAGTGAGTTTAGTGTGATTCAGTGCAGTTCAGTGTGATTCAGGGTGTTCAGTGTGATTCACTGTGTTCAGTGTGATTCAGTGTGATTCAGTGTGTTCACTGTGATTCAGTGCAGTTCAGTGTAATTCAGTGTGTTCAGTGTGATTCTGTGCAGTTCCGTGTGTTCAGTGTGATTCTGTGCAGTTCAGTGTAATTCATTGTGTTCAGTGTGATTCAGTGTGTTCAGTGTGATTCAGTGCAGTTCATTGTGATTCAGTGTGATTCAGTGCAGTTCAGTGTGATTCAGTTTGATTCAGTGTGATTCAGTGTGTTCAGTGTGAGTCAGTGCAGTTCAGTGTGATTCAGGGTGTTCAGTGTGATTCACTGTGTTCAGTGTGTTCAGTGTGATTCAGTGTGTTCAGTGTGACTCAGTGCAGTTCATTGTGATTCAGTGCAGTTCAGTGGGATTCAGGCTGTTCAGTGTGATTCAGTGTGTTCAGTGTGATTCTGTGCAGTTCAGTGTGATTCAGTGTGTTCAGTGTGATTCACTGTGTTCAGTGTGATTCAGTGTCATTCAGTGCAGTTCAGTGTGATTCAGGGTGTTCAGTGTGATTCACTGTGTTCAGTCTGATTCTATGCTGTTTAGTGTGATTCAGGTTGTTCAGTGTGATTCACTGTGTTCAGTGTGTTCAGTGGGATTCACTGTATTTCAGTGTGATTCAGTGCAGTTCAGTGTGATTCAGGTTGTTCAGTGTGATTCACTGTGTTCAGTGTGATTCAGTGTGTTCAGTGTGATTCAGTGCAGTTCAGTGGGATTCAGGCTGTTCAGTGTGATTCAGTGCAGTTCAGTGTGATTCAGGGTGTTCAGTGTGATTCACTGTGTTCAGTGTGATTCAGTGTGATTCAGTGTATTTAGTGTGATTCAGTGCAGTTCAGTGTGTTTCAGTCTGATTCAGTATGATTCAGGGTGTTCAGTGTGATTCACTGTGTTCAGTGCAGTTCAGTGTGATTCAGGGTGTTCAGTGTGATTCAATGTGTTCAGTGTGTTCAGGGGGATTCACTGGGATTCAGTGCAGTGCAGTCTGATTCACTGTGTTCAGTGTGATTCATTGTGATTCAGTGAAGGTCAGTGTGATTCAGCGTGTTCAGTGTGATTCAGTGCAGTTCAGTGTGATTCAGTGCAGTTCAGTGTGATTCAGGGTGTTCAGTATGATTCAGTGTGTTCAGTGCAGTTCAGTGTGCTTCAGCATGTTCAGTGTGATTCAGCATGTTTGGTATGATTCATTGCAGTCCAGTGATTCATTGTGATTCAGTGTGATCCAGTGCAGTTCAGTGTGATTCAGCATGTTCCCTGTGATTCAGTGTGTTTAGTGTGATTCAGTGCAGTCCAGTGATTCATTGTCATTCAGTGTGTTCAGTGTGATTCACTGTGTTCAGTGTGTTCAGTGTGATTCACTGTGTTTCATTGAGTTCACTGTGATTCATTGCAGTCCAGTGATTCAGTGTGATTCCGTGAATGTTGTATGATTCATTGCAGGCCAGTGATTCATTGTGATTCAGTGTGTTCAATGTGATTCAGTGTGTTCAGTGTGATTCAGTGAAGTTCAGTGTGATTCACTGTGTTCAGTGTGATTCAGTGTGTTCAGTGTGATCCAGTGCAGTTCAGTGTGATTCACGGTGTTCAGTGTGATTCTGTGCAGTTCAGTGTGATTCAGTGCACTTCAGTGTGATTCAGGCTGTTCAGTGTGATTCAGTGTGTTCAGAGTGATTCAGTGTGTTCAGTGTGATTCAGTGCAGTTCAGTGTGATTCAGGATGTTCAGTGTGAGTCAGTGCAGTTCAGTGTGATTCAGTGCAGTTCAGAGTGATTCAGTCTGATTCAGTGCAGTTCAGTGCAGTTCAGTGTGATTCAGTGTGTGTCAGTGTGTTCAGTGTGTTCAGTGTGAGTCAATGAGTTTCAGTCTGATTCAGTGCGATTCAGTGTGTTCAGAGTGATTCAGTGTGTTCAGTGTGATTCAGTGCAGTTCAGTGTGATTCAGGATGTTCAGTGTGAGTCAGTGCAGTTCAGTGTGATTCAGTGTGTTCAGAGTGATTCAGTGTGATTCAGTGCAGTTCAGAGTGATTCAGTTTGTTAAGTGCAGTTCAGTGTGTGTCAGTGTGATTCAGTGTGTTCAGTGTGAGTCAATGAGTTTCAGTCTGATTCAGTGTGATTCAGTGTGTTCAGAGTGATTCAGTGTGTTCAGTGTGATTCAGTGCAGTTCAGAGTGATTCAGGATGTTCAGTGTGATTCAGTGCAGTTCAGTGTGATTCACTGTGTTCAGAGTGATAGTGTGTTCAGTGTGATTCAGTGCAGTTCAGTGTGATTCAGAGTGTTCAGTGTGATTCAGTGCAGTTCAGTGTGATTTAGGATGTTCAGTGTGATTCAGTTCAGTTCAGAGTGATTTAGTGTGTTCAGTGTGATTCAATGCAGTTCAATGTGATTCAGGATGTTCAGTGGGATTCAGTGCAGTGCGGTGTGATTTAGCATATTCAGTGTGATTCAGTGCAGTTCAGTGTGATTCAGGGTGTTCAGTGTGATTCACTGTGTTCAGTGGGATTCAGTGCAGTGCAGAGTGATTCAGTCAGTTCAGTGCGATTCAGGGTGTTCAGTGTGATTCACTGTGTTCAGTGTGATTCAGTGTGTTCAGTGTGATTCAGTGTAGTTCAATGTGATTCAGGGTGTTCAGTGTGATTCAGTGCAGGTCACTGTGATTCAGGATGTTCAGTGTGATTCAGTGCAGTTCAGTGTGATTCAGGATGTTCAGTGTGATTCAGTGCAGTTCAGTGTGATTCAGCGTGTTCAGTGTGATTCAGTGTGTTTAGTGTGATTCAGTGTGATTCACTGTGTTCAGTGTGATTCAGTGTGTTCAGTGTGATTGAGTGTGTTTCTAGTGTGTTCAGTGTGATTCAGTGCAGTTCAGTGTGATTCAGCTTGTTCAGTGTGTTTAGTGTGATTCAGTGCAGTCCAGTAATTCATTGTGATTCACTGTGTTCAGTGTGATTGAGTGTGTTTCTAGTGTGTTCAGTGTGATTCATTGCAGTCCAGTGATTCACTGTGATTCAGTGAGTTTAGTATGATTCATTGAAGTCCAGTGATTCATTGTGATTCAGTGTGTTCAGTGAGATTCAGTGTCTTCAGTGTGATTCAGTGTGTTCAGTGTGATTCAGTGCAGTTCAGTGTGATTCACTGTGTTCAGTGTGTTCAGGGGGATTCAGTGGGATTCAGTGCAGTGCAGTGTGATTCAGTGCAGTTCAGTGTGATTCAGTGCACTTCAGTGTGATTCAGGCTGTTCAGTGTGATTCCCTGTGTTCAGTGTGATTCAGTGTGATTTCGTGTATTTAGTGTGATTCAGTGCAGTTCAGTGAGATTCAGTGTGATTCAGTGCAGTTCAGTTTGATTCAGTGCAGTTCAGTGTGATTCAGTGCAGTTCAGTGTGTTCAGTGTGCTTCAGTGCAGTTCAATGTGTTCAGTGTGACTCTGTGCAGTTCAGTGTGTTCAGTGTGTTCAGTGTGATTCAGTGCAGTTAAGTGTGTTCAGTGTGATTCAGTGCAGTTCAGTGTGATTCAGGGTGTTCAGTGTGATTCAGTGAGTTCAGTGTGATTCAGTGTGATTCAGTGTGTTCAGTGTGATTCAGTGCAGTTCAGTGTGATTCGGGGTGTTCAGTGTGATTCAGTGAGTTTAGTGTGATTCAGTGCAGTTCAGTGTGATTCAGGGTGTTCAGTGTGATTCACTGTGTTCAGTGTGATTCAGTGTGATTCAGTGTGTTCACTGTGATTCAGTGCAGTTCAGTGTAATTCAGTGTGTTCAGTGTGATTCTGTGCAGTTCAGTGTGTTCAGTGTGATTCTGTGCAGTTCAGTGTAATTCAGTGTGTTCAGTGTGATTCAGTGCAGTTCATTCTGATTCAGTGTGATTCAGTGCAGTTCAGTGTGATTCAGTTTGATTCAGTGCAGTACAGTGTGATTCAGTGCAGTTCAGTGTGATTCAGTGCAGTTCAGTGTTATTCAGTGCAGTTCAGTGTGATTCAGTTCAGTTCAGTGTGCTTCAGTGTGTTCAGTGTGTTCAGTTTGATATAGTGCAGTTAAGTGTGTTCATTGTGATTCAGTGGAGTTCAGTGTAATTCAGTGTGTTCAGTGTGATTCAGTTCAGTTCAGTTTGATTCATTGTGATTCAGTGCAGTTCAGTGTGATTCAGTTTGATTCAGTGCAGTACAGTGTGATTCAGGATGTTCAGTGTGATTCAATGCTGTTCAGTGTGATTCAGGGTGTTCAGTGTGATTCACTGTGTTCAGTGTGATTCAATGCTGTTTAGTGTGATTCAGTTTGTTCAGTGTGATTCACTGTGTTCAGTGTGTTCAGTGGGATTCACTGTGTTTCAGTGTGATTCAGTGCAGTTCAGTGTCATTCAGGATGTTCAGTGTGATTCAATGCAGTTCAGTGTGCTTCAGCATGTTCAGTGTGATTCAGTGTGTTTAGTGTGATTCAGTGCAGTTCAGTGATTCATTGTGATTCAGTGTGTTCAGCGTGATTCAGTGTGATTCAGTGTGTTCCAAGTGATTTATTGCAGTCCAGTGATTCATTGTGATTCAGTGAGTTTAGTATGATTCAATGCAGTCCAGTGATTCATTGTGATTCAGTGTGTTCAGTGTGATCCAGTGCAGTCCAGTGATTCATTGTGATTCAGTGAATTTAGTATGATTCATTACAGTCCAGTGATTCATTGTGATTCAGTGTGTTCAGTGTGATTCATTGTGTTTCACTGTGATTCAGTGCAGTTCAGTGTGATTCAGGGTGTTCAGTGAGATTTACTGTGTTCAGTGTGATTCAGTGTGTTCAGTGTGATTCAGGGGGATTCAGTTTGATTCAGTGTGTTCAGTGTGATTCAGGACAGTTCACTGTGATTCAGGGTGTTCAGTGTGATTCACTGTGTTCAGTGTGATCCAGTGCAGTCCAGTGATTCATTGTGATTCAGTGAATTTAGTATGATTCATTACAGTCCAGTGATTCATTGTGATTCAGTGTGTTCAGTGTGATTCATTGTGTTTCACTGTGATTCAGTGCAGTTCAGTGTGATTCAGGGTGTTCAGTGAGATTCACTGTGTTCAGTGTGATTCAGTGTGTTCAGTGTAATTCAGGGGGATTCAGTGTGTTCAGTGTGATTCAGGGGGATTCAGTTTGATTCAGTGTGTTCAGTGTGATTCAGGATGTTCAGTGTGATTCACTACAGTTCAGTGTGATTCAGTGCAGTTCAGTGTGATTCAGTGCAGTTCAGTTTGATTCAGTGCAGTTCAGTTTGATTCAGTGCAGTTCAGTATGATTCAGTGCAGTCCAGTGATTCATTGTGATTCAGTGTGTTCAGTGTGGTTCAGTGCAGTTCACTGTGATTCAGGATGCTCAGTGTGATTCAGTGCAGTTCAGTGTGATCCAGCGTGTTCAGTGTGATTCAGTGTGTTTAGTGTGATTCAGTGCAGTCCAGTGATTCATTGTGATTGTGTTCAGTGTGATTGAGTGTGTTTCTAGTGTGTTCCGTGTGATTCATTGCAGTCCAGTGATTCATTGTGATTCAGTGAGTTGAGTATGATTCATTGAAGCCCAGTGATTCTTTGTGATTCAGTGTGTTCAGTGAGATTCAGTGTCTTAAGTGTGATTCAGGGTGTTCAGTGTGATTCACTGTGTTCAGTGTGTTCAGGGGGATTCAGTGGGATTCAGTGCAGTGCAGTGTGATTCAGTGCAGTTCAGTGGGATTCAGAGTGTTCAGTGTGATTCAGTGCAGTTCAGTGTGATTCACGGTGTTCAGTGTGATTTAGTGCAGTTCAGTGTGATTCAGTGCACTTCAGTGTGATTCAGGCTGTTCAGTGTGATTCCCTGTGTTCAGTGTGATTCAGTGTGATTTCGTGTATTTAGTGTGATTCAGTGCAGTTCAGTGTGATTCAGTGTGATTCAGTGCACTTCAGTGTGATTCAGTGCAGTTCAGTTTGATTCAGTGCAGTTCAGTGTGTTCAGTGTGCTTCAGTGCAGTTCAATGTGTTCAGTGTGACTGTGCAGTTCAGTGTGTTCAGTGTGATTCAGTGTGTTCAGTGTGATTCAGTGCAGTTAAGTGTGTTCAGTGTGATTCAGTGCAGTTCAGTGTGATTCGGGGTGTTCAGTGTGATTCAGTGAGTTCAGTGTGATTCAGTGTGTTCAGTGTGATTCAGTGAGTTCAGTGTGATTCGGGGTGTTCAGTGTGATTCAGTGAGTTTAGTGTGATTCAGTGCAGTTCAGTGTGATTCAGGGTGTTCAGTGTGATTCACTGTGTTCAGTGTGATTCAGTGTGATTCAGTGTGTTCACTGTGATTCAGTGCAGTTCAGTGTAATTCAGTGTGTTCAGTGTGATTCTGTGCAGTTCCGTGTGTTCAGTGTGATTCTGTGCAGTTCAGTGTAATTCATTGTGTTCAGTGTGATTCAGTGTGTTCAGTGTGATTCAGTGCAGTTCATTGTGATTCAGTGTGATTCAGTGCAGTTCAGTGTGATTCAGTTTGATTCAGTGTGATTCAGTGTGTTCAGTGTGAGTCAGTGCAGTTCAGTGTGATTCAGGGTGTTCAGTGTGATTCACTGTGTTCAGTGTGTTCAGTGTGATTCAGTGTGTTCAGTGTGACTCAGTGCAGTTCATTGTGATTCAGTGCAGTTCAGTGGGATTCAGGCTGTTCAGTGTGGTTCAGTGTGTTCAGTGTGATTCTGTGCAGTTCAGTGTGATTCAGTGTGTTCAGTGTGATTCACTGTGTTCAGTGTGATTCAGTGTCATTCAGTGCAGTTCAGTGTGATTCAGGGTGTTCAGTGTGATTCACTGTGTTCAGTCTGATTCTATGCTGTTTAGTGTGATTCAGGTTGTTCAGTGTGATTCACTGTGTTCAGTGTGTTCAGTGGGATTCACTGTATTTCAGTGTGATTCAGTGCAGTTCAGTGTGATTCAGGTTGTTCAGTGTGATTCACTGTGTTCAGTGTGATTCAGTGTGTTCAGTGTGATTCAGTGCAGTTCAGTGGGATTCAGGCTGTTCAGTGTGATTCAGTGCAGTTCAGTGTGATTCAGGGTGTTCAGTGTGATTCACTGTGTTCAGTGTGATTCAGTGTGATTCAGTGTATTTAGTGTGATTCAGTGCAGTTCAGTGTGTTTCAGTCTGATTCAGTATGATTCAGGGTGTTCAGTGTGATTCACTGTGTTCAGTGTGTTCAGTGTGATTCAGTGTGATTCAGTGTGTTCAGTGTGACTCAGTGCAGTTCATTGTGATTCAGTGCAGTTCAGTGTGATTCAGGGTGTTCAGTGTGATTCAATGTGTTCAGTGTGTTCAGGGGGATTCACTGGGATTCAGTGCAGTGCAGTCTGATTCACTGTGTTCAGTGTGATTCATTGTGATTCAGTGAAGGTCAGTGTGATTCAGCGTGTTCAGTGTGATTCAGTGCAGTTCAGTGTGATTCAGTGCAGTTCAGTGTGATTCAGGGTGTTCAGTATGATTCAGTGTGTTCAGTGCAGTTCAGTGTGCTTCAGCATGTTCAGTGTGATTCAGCATGTTTGGTATGATTCATTGCAGTCCAGTGATTCATTGTGATTCAGTGTGATCCAGTGCAGTTCAGTGTGATTCAGCATGTTCCCTGTGATTCAGTGTGTTTAGTGTGATTCAGTGCAGTCCAGTGATTCATTGTCATTCAGTGTGTTCAGTGTGATTCACTGTGTTCAGTGTGTTCAGTGTGATTCACTGTGTTTCATTGAGTTCACTGTGATTCATTGCAGTCCAGTGATTCAGTGTGATTCCGTGAATGTTGTATGATTCATTGCAGGCCAGTGATTCATTGTGATTCAGTGTGTTCAATGTGATTCAGTGTGTTCAGTGTGATTCAGTGAAGTTCAGTGTGATTCACTGTGTTCAGTGTGATTCAGTGTGTTCAGTGTGATCCAGTGCAGTTCAGTGTGATTCACGGTGTTCAGTGTGATTCTGTGCAGTTCAGTGTGATTCAGTGCACTTCAGTGTGATTCAGGCTGTTCAGTGTGATTCAGTGTGTTCAGAGTGATTCAGTGTGTTCAGTGTGATTCAGTGCAGTTCAGTGTGATTCAGGATGTTCAGTGTGAGTCAGTGCAGTTCAGTGTGATTCAGTGCAGTTCAGAGTGATTCAGTCTGATTCAGTGCAGTTCAGTGCAGTTCAGTGTGATTCAGTGTGTGTCAGTGTGTTCAGTGTGTTCAGTGTGAGTCAATGAGTTTCAGTCTGATTCAGTGCGATTCAGTGTGTTCAGAGTGATTCAGTGTGTTCAGTGTGATTCAGTGCAGTTCAGTGTGATTCAGGATGTTCAGTGTGAGTCAGTGCAGTTCAGTGTGATTCAGTGTGTTCAGAGTGATTCAGTGTGATTCAGTGCAGTTCAGAGTGATTCAGTTTGTTAAGTGCAGTTCAGTGTGTGTCAGTGTGATTCAGTGTGTTCAGTGTGAGTCAATGAGTTTCAGTCTGATTCAGTGTGATTCAGTGTGTTCAGAGTGATTCAGTGTGTTCAGTGTGATTCAGTGCAGTTCAGAGTGATTCAGGATGTTCAGTGTGATTCAGTGCAGTTCAGTGTGATTCACTGTGTTCAGAGTGATAGTGTGTTCAGTGTGATTCAGTGCAGTTCAGTGTGATTCAGAGTGTTCAGTGTGATTCAGTGCAGTTCAGTGTGATTTAGGATGTTCAGTGTGATTCAGTTCAGTTCAGAGTGATTTAGTGTGTTCAGTGTGATTCAATGCAGTTCAATGTGATTCAGGATGTTCAGTGGGATTCAGTGCAGTGCGGTGTGATTTAGCATATTCAGTGTGATTCAGTGCAGTTCAGTGTGATTCAGGGTGTTCAGTGTGATTCACTGTGTTCAGTGGGATTCAGTGCAGTGCAGAGTGATTCAGTCAGTTCAGTGCGATTCAGGGTGTTCAGTGTGATTCACTGTGTTCAGTGTGATTCAGTGTGTTCAGTGTGATTCAGTGTAGTTCAATGTGATTCAGGGTGTTCAGTGTGATTCAGTGCAGGTCACTGTGATTCAGGATGTTCAGTGTGATTCAGTGCAGTTCAGTGTGATTCAGGATGTTCAGTGTGATTCAGTGCAGTTCAGTGTGATTCAGCGTGTTCAGTGTGATTCAGTGTGTTTAGTGTGATTCAGTGTGATTCACTGTGTTCAGTGTGATTCAGTGTGTTCAGTGTGATTGAGTGTGTTTCTAGTGTGTTCAGTGTGATTCAGTGCAGTTCAGTGTGATTCAGCTTGTTCAGTGTGTTTAGTGTGATTCAGTGCAGTCCAGTAATTCATTGTGATTCACTGTGTTCAGTGTGATTGAGTGTGTTTCTAGTGTGTTCAGTGTGATTCATTGCAGTCCAGTGATTCACTGTGATTCAGTGAGTTTAGTATGATTCATTGAAGTCCAGTGATTCATTGTGATTCAGTGTGTTCAGTGAGATTCAGTGTCTTCAGTGTGATTCAGTGTGTTCAGTGTGATTCAGTGCAGTTCAGTGTGATTCACTGTGTTCAGTGTGTTCAGGGGGATTCAGTGGGATTCAGTGCAGTGCAGTGTGATTCAGTGCAGTTCAGTGTGATTCAGTGCACTTCAGTGTGATTCAGGCTGTTCAGTGTGATTCCCTGTGTTCAGTGTGATTCAGTGTGATTTCGTGTATTTAGTGTGATTCAGTGCAGTTCAGTGAGATTCAGTGTGATTCAGTGCAGTTCAGTTTGATTCAGTGCAGTTCAGTGTGATTCAGTGCAGTTCAGTGTGTTCAGTGTGCTTCAGTGCAGTTCAATGTGTTCAGTGTGACTCTGTGCAGTTCAGTGTGTTCAGTGTGTTCAGTGTGATTCAGTGCAGTTAAGTGTGTTCAGTGTGATTCAGTGCAGTTCAGTGTGATTCAGGGTGTTCAGTGTGATTCAGTGAGTTCAGTGTGATTCAGTGTGATTCAGTGTGTTCAGTGTGATTCAGTGCAGTTCAGTGTGATTCGGGGTGTTCAGTGTGATTCAGTGAGTTTAGTGTGATTCAGTGCAGTTCAGTGTGATTCAGGGTGTTCAGTGTGATTCACTGTGTTCAGTGTGATTCAGTGTGATTCAGTGTGTTCACTGTGATTCAGTGCAGTTCAGTGTAATTCAGTGTGTTCAGTGTGATTCTGTGCAGTTCAGTGTGTTCAGTGTGATTCTGTGCAGTTCAGTGTAATTCAGTGTGTTCAGTGTGATTCAGTGCAGTTCATTCTGATTCAGTGTGATTCAGTGCAGTTCAGTGTGATTCAGTTTGATTCAGTGCAGTACAGTGTGATTCAGTGCAGTTCAGTGTGATTCAGTGCAGTTCAGTGTTATTCAGTGCAGTTCAGTGTGATTCAGTTCAGTTCAGTGTGCTTCAGTGTGTTCAGTGTGTTCAGTTTGATATAGTGCAGTTAAGTGTGTTCATTGTGATTCAGTGGAGTTCAGTGTAATTCAGTGTGTTCAGTGTGATTCAGTTCAGTTCAGTTTGATTCATTGTGATTCAGTGCAGTTCAGTGTGATTCAGTTTGATTCAGTGCAGTACAGTGTGATTCAGGATGTTCAGTGTGATTCAATGCTGTTCAGTGTGATTCAGGGTGTTCAGTGTGATTCACTGTGTTCAGTGTGATTCAATGCTGTTTAGTGTGATTCAGTTTGTTCAGTGTGATTCACTGTGTTCAGTGTGTTCAGTGGGATTCACTGTGTTTCAGTGTGATTCAGTGCAGTTCAGTGTCATTCAGGATGTTCAGTGTGATTCAATGCAGTTCAGTGTGCTTCAGCATGTTCAGTGTGATTCAGTGTGTTTAGTGTGATTCAGTGCAGTTCAGTGATTCATTGTGATTCAGTGTGTTCAGCGTGATTCAGTGTGATTCAGTGTGTTCCAAGTGATTTATTGCAGTCCAGTGATTCATTGTGATTCAGTGAGTTTAGTATGATTCAATGCAGTCCAGTGATTCATTGTGATTCAGTGTGTTCAGTGTGATCCAGTGCAGTCCAGTGATTCATTGTGATTCAGTGAATTTAGTATGATTCATTACAGTCCAGTGATTCATTGTGATTCAGTGTGTTCAGTGTGATTCATTGTGTTTCACTGTGATTCAGTGCAGTTCAGTGTGATTCAGGGTGTTCAGTGAGATTTACTGTGTTCAGTGTGATTCAGTGTGTTCAGTGTGATTCAGGGGGATTCAGTTTGATTCAGTGTGTTCAGTGTGATTCAGGACAGTTCACTGTGATTCAGGGTGTTCAGTGTGATTCACTGTGTTCAGTGTGATCCAGTGCAGTCCAGTGATTCATTGTGATTCAGTGAATTTAGTATGATTCATTACAGTCCAGTGATTCATTGTGATTCAGTGTGTTCAGTGTGATTCATTGTGTTTCACTGTGATTCAGTGCAGTTCAGTGTGATTCAGGGTGTTCAGTGAGATTCACTGTGTTCAGTGTGATTCAGTGTGTTCAGTGTAATTCAGGGGGATTCAGTGTGTTCAGTGTGATTCAGGGGGATTCAGTTTGATTCAGTGTGTTCAGTGTGATTCAGGGCAGTTCAGTGTGATTCAGGATGTTCAGTGTGATTCACTACAGTTCAGTGTGATTCAGTGCAGTTCAGTGTGATTCAGTGCAGTTCAGTTTGATTCAGTGCAGTTCAGTATGATTCAGTGCAGTCCAGTGATTCATTGTGATTCAGTGTGTTCAGTGTGGTTCAGTGCAGTTCACTGTGATTCAGGATGCTCAGTGTGATTCAGTGCAGTTCAGTGTGATCCAGCGTGTTCAGTGTGATTCAGTGTGTTTAGTGTGATTCAGTGCAGTCCAGTGATTCATTGTGATTGTGTTCAGTGTGATTGAGTGTGTTTCTAGTGTGTTCCGTGTGATTCATTGCAGTCCAGTGATTCATTGTGATTCAGTGAGTTGAGTATGATTCATTGAAGCCCAGTGATTCTTTGTGATTCAGTGTGTTCAGTGAGATTCAGTGTCTTAAGTGTGATTCAGGGTGTTCAGTGTGATTCACTGTGTTCAGTGTGTTCAGGGGGATTCAGTGGGATTCAGTGCAGTGCAGTGTGATTCAGTGCAGTTCAGTGGGATTCAGAGTGTTCAGTGTGATTCAGTGCAGTTCAGTGTGATTCACGGTGTTCAGTGTGATTTAGTGCAGTTCAGTGTGATTCAGTGCACTTCAGTGTGATTCAGGCTGTTCAGTGTGATTCCCTGTGTTCAGTGTGATTCAGTGTGATTTCGTGTATTTAGTGTGATTCAGTGCAGTTCAGTGTGATTCAGTGTGATTCAGTGCACTTCAGTGTGATTCAGTGCAGTTCAGTTTGATTCAGTGCAGTTCAGTGTGTTCAGTGTGCTTCAGTGCAGTTCAATGTGTTCAGTGTGACTGTGCAGTTCAGTGTGTTCAGTGTGATTCAGTGTGTTCAGTGTGATTCAGTGCAGTTAAGTGTGTTCAGTGTGATTCAGTGCAGTTCAGTGTGATTCGGGGTGTTCAGTGTGATTCAGTGAGTTCAGTGTGATTCAGTGTGTTCAGTGTGATTCAGTGAGTTCAGTGTGATTCGGGGTGTTCAGTGTGATTCAGTGAGTTTAGTGTGATTCAGTGCAGTTCAGTGTGATTCAGGGTGTTCAGTGTGATTCACTGTGTTCAGTGTGATTCAGTGTGATTCAGTGTGTTCACTGTGATTCAGTGCAGTTCAGTGTAATTCAGTGTGTTCAGTGTGATTCTGTGCAGTTCCGTGTGTTCAGTGTGATTCTGTGCAGTTCAGTGTAATTCATTGTGTTCAGTGTGATTCAGTGTGTTCAGTGTGATTCAGTGCAGTTCATTGTGATTCAGTGTGATTCAGTGCAGTTCAGTGTGATTCAGTTTGATTCAGTGTGATTCAGTGTGTTCAGTGTGAGTCAGTGCAGTTCAGTGTGATTCAGGGTGTTCAGTGTGATTCACTGTGTTCAGTGTGTTCAGTGTGATTCAGTGTGTTCAGTGTGACTCAGTGCAGTTCATTGTGATTCAGTGCAGTTCAGTGGGATTCAGGCTGTTCAGTGTGATTCAGTGTGTTCAGTGTGATTCTGTGCAGTTCAGTGTGATTCAGTGTGTTCAGTGTGATTCACTGTGTTCAGTGTGATTCAGTGTCATTCAGTGCAGTTCAGTGTGATTCAGGGTGTTCAGTGTGATTCAGTTCAGTTCAGAGTGATTTAGTGTGTTCAGTGTGATTCAATGCAGTTCAATGTGATTCAGGATGTTCAGTGGGATTCAGTGCAGTGCGGTGTGATTTAGCATATTCAGTGTGATTCAGTGCAGTTCAGTGTGATTCAGGGTGTTCAGTGTGATTCACTGTGTTCAGTGGGATTCAGTGCAGTGCAGAGTGATTCAGTCAGTTCAGTGCGATTCAGGGTGTTCAGTGTGATTCACTGTGTTCAGTGTGATTCAGTGTGTTCAGTGTGATTCAGTGTAGTTCAATGTGATTCAGGGTGTTCAGTGTGATTCAGTGCAGGTCACTGTGATTCAGGATGTTCAGTGTGATTCAGTGCAGTTCAGTGTGATTCAGGATGTTCAGTGTGATTCAGTGCAGTTCAGTGTGATTCAGCGTGTTCAGTGTGATTCAGTGTGTTTAGTGTGATTCAGTGTGATTCACTGTGTTCAGTGTGATTCAGTGTGTTCAGTGTGATTGAGTGTGTTTCTAGTGTGTTCAGTGTGATTCAGTGCAGTTCAGTGTGATTCAGCTTGTTCAGTGTGTTTAGTGTGATTCAGTGCAGTCCAGTAATTCATTGTGATTCACTGTGTTCAGTGTGATTGAGTGTGTTTCTAGTGTGTTCAGTGTGATTCATTGCAGTCCAGTGATTCACTGTGATTCAGTGAGTTTAGTATGATTCATTGAAGTCCAGTGATTCATTGTGATTCAGTGTGTTCAGTGAGATTCAGTGTCTTCAGTGTGATTCAGTGTGTTCAGTGTGATTCAGTGCAGTTCAGTGTGATTCACTGTGTTCAGTGTGTTCAGGGGGATTCAGTGGGATTCAGTGCAGTGCAGTGTGATTCAGTGCAGTTCAGTGTGATTCAGTGCACTTCAGTGTGATTCAGGCTGTTCAGTGTGATTCCCTGTGTTCAGTGTGATTCAGTGTGATTTCGTGTATTTAGTGTGATTCAGTGCAGTTCAGTGAGATTCAGTGTGATTCAGTGCAGTTCAGTTTGATTCAGTGCAGTTCAGTGTGATTCAGTGCAGTTCAGTGTGTTCAGTGTGCTTCAGTGCAGTTCAATGTGTTCAGTGTGACTGTGCAGTTCAGTGTGTTCAGTGTGTTCAGTGTGATTCAGTGCAGTTAAGTGTGTTCAGTGTGATTCAGTGCAGTTCAGTGTGATTCAGGGTGTTCAGTGTGATTCAGTGAGTTCAGTGTGATTCAGTGTGATTCAGTGTGTTCAGTGTGATTCAGTGCAGTTCAGTGTGATTCGGGGTGTTCAGTGTGATTCAGTGAGTTTAGTGTGATTCAGTGCAGTTCAGTGTGATTCAGGGTGTTCAGTGTGATTCACTGTGTTCAGTGTGATTCAGTGTGATTCAGTGTGTTCACTGTGATTCAGTGCAGTTCAGTGTAATTCAGTGTGTTCAGTGTGATTCTGTGCAGTTCAGTGTGTTCAGTGTGATTCTGTGCAGTTCAGTGTAATTCAGTGTGTTCAGTGTGATTCAGTGCAGTTCATTCTGATTCAGTGTGATTCAGTGCAGTTCAGTGTGATTCAGTTTGATTCAGTGCAGTACAGTGTGATTCAGTGCAGTTCAGTGTGATTCAGTGCAGTTCAGTGTTATTCAGTGCAGTTCAGTGTGATTCAGTTCAGTTCAGTGTGCTTCAGTGTGTTCAGTGTGTTCAGTTTGATATAGTGCAGTTAAGTGTGTTCATTGTGATTCAGTGGAGTTCAGTGTAATTCAGTGTGTTCAGTGTGATTCAGTTCAGTTCAGTTTGATTCATTGTGATTCAGTGCAGTTCAGTGTGATTCAGTTTGATTCAGTGCAGTACAGTGTGATTCAGGATGTTCAGTGTGATTCAATGCTGTTCAGTGTGATTCAGGGTGTTCAGTGTGATTCACTGTGTTCAGTGTGATTCAATGCTGTTTAGTGTGATTCAGTTTGTTCAGTGTGATTCACTGTGTTCAGTGTGTTCAGTGGGATTCACTGTGTTTCAGTGTGATTCAGTGCAGTTCAGTGTCATTCAGGATGTTCAGTGTGATTCAATGCAGTTCAGTGTGCTTCAGCATGTTCAGTGTGATTCAGTGTGTTTAGTGTGATTCAGTGCAGTTCAGTGATTCATTGTGATTCAGTGTGTTCAGCGTGATTCAGTGTGATTCAGTGTGTTCCAAGTGATTTATTGCAGTCCAGTGATTCATTGTGATTCAGTGAGTTTAGTATGATTCAATGCAGTCCAGTGATTCATTGTGATTCAGTGTGTTCAGTGTGATCCAGTGCAGTCCAGTGATTCATTGTGATTCAGTGAATTTAGTATGATTCATTACAGTCCAGTGATTCATTGTGATTCAGTGTGTTCAGTGTGATTCATTGTGTTTCACTGTGATTCAGTGCAGTTCAGTGTGATTCAGGGTGTTCAGTGAGATTTACTGTGTTCAGTGTGATTCAGTGTGTTCAGTGTGATTCAGGGGGATTCAGTTTGATTCAGTGTGTTCAGTGTGATTCAGGACAGTTCACTGTGATTCAGGGTGTTCAGTGTGATTCACTGTGTTCAGTGTGATCCAGTGCAGTCCAGTGATTCATTGTGATTCAGTGAATTTAGTATGATTCATTACAGTCCAGTGATTCATTGTGATTCAGTGTGTTCAGTGTGATTCATTGTGTTTCACTGTGATTCAGTGCAGTTCAGTGTGATTCAGGGTGTTCAGTGAGATTCACTGTGTTCAGTGTGATTCAGTGTGTTCAGTGTAATTCAGGGGGATTCAGTGTGTTCAGTGTGATTCAGGGGGATTCAGTTTGATTCAGTGTGTTCAGTGTGATTCAGGGCAGTTCAGTGTGATTCAGGATGTTCAGTGTGATTCACTACAGTTCAGTGTGATTCAGTGCAGTTCAGTGTGATTCAGTGCAGTTCAGTTTGATTCAGTGCAGTTCAGTATGATTCAGTGCAGTCCAGTGATTCATTGTGATTCAGTGTGTTCAGTGTGGTTCAGTGCAGTTCACTGTGATTCAGGATGCTCAGTGTGATTCAGTGCAGTTCAGTGTGATCCAGCGTGTTCAGTGTGATTCAGTGTGTTTAGTGTGATTCAGTGCAGTCCAGTGATTCATTGTGATTGTGTTCAGTGTGATTGAGTGTGTTTCTAGTGTGTTCCGTGTGATTCATTGCAGTCCAGTGATTCATTGTGATTCAGTGAGTTGAGTATGATTCATTGAAGCCCAGTGATTCTTTGTGATTCAGTGTGTTCAGTGAGATTCAGTGTCTTAAGTGTGATTCAGGGTGTTCAGTGTGATTCACTGTGTTCAGTGTGTTCAGGGGGATTCAGTGGGATTCAGTGCAGTGCAGTGTGATTCAGTGCAGTTCAGTGGGATTCAGAGTGTTCAGTGTGATTCAGTGCAGTTCAGTGTGATTCACGGTGTTCAGTGTGATTTAGTGCAGTTCAGTGTGATTCAGTGCACTTCAGTGTGATTCAGGCTGTTCAGTGTGATTCCCTGTGTTCAGTGTGATTCAGTGTGATTTCGTGTATTTAGTGTGATTCAGTGCAGTTCAGTGTGATTCAGTGTGATTCAGTGCACTTCAGTGTGATTCAGTGCAGTTCAGTTTGATTCAGTGCAGTTCAGTGTGTTCAGTGTGCTTCAGTGCAGTTCAATGTGTTCAGTGTGACTGTGCAGTTCAGTGTGTTCAGTGTGATTCAGTGTGTTCAGTGTGATTCAGTGCAGTTAAGTGTGTTCAGTGTGATTCAGTGCAGTTCAGTGTGATTCGGGGTGTTCAGTGTGATTCAGTGAGTTCAGTGTGATTCAGTGTGTTCAGTGTGATTCAGTGAGTTCAGTGTGATTCGGGGTGTTCAGTGTGATTCAGTGAGTTTAGTGTGATTCAGTGCAGTTCAGTGTGATTCAGGGTGTTCAGTGTGATTCACTGTGTTCAGTGTGATTCAGTGTGATTCAGTGTGTTCACTGTGATTCAGTGCAGTTCAGTGTAATTCAGTGTGTTCAGTGTGATTCTGTGCAGTTCCGTGTGTTCAGTGTGATTCTGTGCAGTTCAGTGTAATTCATTGTGTTCAGTGTGATTCAGTGTGTTCAGTGTGATTCAGTGCAGTTCATTGTGATTCAGTGTGATTCAGTGCAGTTCAGTGTGATTCAGTTTGATTCAGTGTGATTCAGTGTGTTCAGTGTGAGTCAGTGCAGTTCAGTGTGATTCAGGGTGTTCAGTGTGATTCACTGTGTTCAGTGTGTTCAGTGTGATTCAGTGTGTTCAGTGTGACTCAGTGCAGTTCATTGTGATTCAGTGCAGTTCAGTGGGATTCAGGCTGTTCAGTGTGATTCAGTGTGTTCAGTGTGATTCTGTGCAGTTCAGTGTGATTCAGTGTGTTCAGTGTGATTCACTGTGTTCAGTGTGATTCAGTGTCATTCAGTGCAGTTCAGTGTGATTCAGGGTGTTCAGTGTGATTCACTGTGTTCAGTCTGATTCTATGCTGTTTAGTGTGATTCAGGTTGTTCAGTGTGATTCACTGTGTTCAGTGTGTTCAGTGGGATTCACTGTATTTCAGTGTGATTCAGTGCAGTTCAGTGTGATTCAGGTTGTTCAGTGTGATTCACTGTGTTCAGTGTGATTCAGTGTGTTCAGTGTGATTCAGTGCAGTTCAGTGGGATTCAGGCTGTTCAGTGTGATTCAGTGCAGTTCAGTGTGATTCAGGGTGTTCAGTGTGATTCACTGTGTTCAGTGTGATTCAGTGTGATTCAGTGTATTTAGTGTGATTCAGTGCAGTTCAGTGTGTTTCAGTCTGATTCAGTATGATTCAGGGTGTTCAGTGTGATTCACTGTGTTCAGTGTGTTCAGTGTGATTCAGTGTGATTCAGTGTGTTCAGTGTGACTCAGTGCAGTTCATTGTGATTCAGTGCAGTTCAGTGTGATTCAGGGTGTTCAGTGTGATTCAATGTGTTCAGTGTGTTCAGGGGGATTCACTGGGATTCAGTGCAGTGCAGTCTGATTCACTGTGTTCAGTGTGATTCATTGTGATTCAGTGAAGGTCAGTGTGATTCAGGGTGTTCAGTGTGATTCAGTGCAGTTCAGTGTGATTCAGTGCAGTTCAGTGTGATTCAGGGTGTTCAGTATGATTCAGTGTGTTCAGTGCTGTTCAGTGTGCTTCAGCATGTTCAGTGTGATTCAGCATGTTTGGTATGATTCATTGCAGTCCAGTGATTCATTGTGATTCAGTGTGATCCAGTGCAGTTCAGTGTGATTCAGCATGTTCCCTGTGATTCAGTGTGTTTAGTGTGATTCAGTGCAGTCCAGTGATTCATTGTCATTCAGTGTGTTCAGTGTGATTCACTGTGTTCAGTGTGTTCAGTGTGATTCACTGTGTTTCATTGAGTTCACTGTGATTCATTGCAGTCCAGTGATTCAGTGTGATTCCGTGAATGTTGTATGATTCATTGCAGGCCAGTGATTCATTGTGATTCAGTGTGTTCAATGTGATTCAGTGTGTTCAGTGTGATTCAGTGAAGTTCAGTGTGATTCACTGTGTTCAGTGTGATTCAGTGTGTTCAGTGTGATCCAGTGCAGTTCAGTGTGATTCACGGTGTTCAGTGTGATTCTGTGCAGTTCAGTGTGATTCAGTGCACTTCAGTGTGATTCAGGCTGTTCAGTGTGATTCACTGTGTTCAGTGTGATTCAGTGTGATTTCGTGTATTTAGTGTGATTCAGTGCAGTTCAGTGGGATTCAGGCTGTTCAGTGTAATTCACTGTGTTCAGTGTGATTCTGTGCAGTTCAGTGTGATTCAGGGTGTTCAGTGTGATTCACTGTGTTCAGTGTGATTCAGTGTCATTCAGTGCAGTTCAGTGTGATTCAGGGTGTTCAGTGTGATTCACTGTGTTCAGTGTGATTCAATGCTGTTTAGTGTGATTCAGGTTGTTCAGTGTGATTCACTGTGTTCAGTGTGTTCAGTGGGATTCACTGTGTTTAAATGTGATTCAGTGCAGTTCAGTGTGATTCAGGTTGTTCAGTGTGATTCAGTGTGTTCAATGTGATTCAGTGCAGTTCAGTGGGATTCAGGCTGTTCAGTGTGATTCAGTGCAGTTCAGTTGAATTCAGGGTGTTCAGTGTGATTCACTGTGTTCAGTGTGATTCAGTGTGATTCAGTCTGATTCAGTGTGATTCAGTGCAGTTCAGTGTGATTCAGTCTGATTCAGTGTGATTCAGTGTGTTCAGTGTGAGTCAGTGCAGTTCAGTGTGATTCAGGGTGTTCAGTGTGATTCACTGTGTTCAGTGTGTTCAGTGTGATTCAGTGTGATTCAGTGTGTTCAGTGTGACTCAGTGCAGTTCATTGTGATTCAGTACAGTTCAGTGGGATTCAGGCTGTTCAGTGTGATTCACTGTGTTCAGTGTGATTCTGTGCAGTTCAGTGTGATTCAGGGTGTTCAGTGTGATTCAGTGTCATTCAGTGCAGTTCAGTGTGATTCAGGGTGTTCAGTGTGATTCAGGGTGTTCAGTCTGATTCTATGCTGTTTAGTGTGATTCAGGTTGTTCAGTGTGATTCACTGCGTTCAGTGTGTTCAGTGGGATTCACTGTGTTTCACTGTGATTCAGTGCAGTTCAGTGTGATTCAGGTTGTTCAGTGTGATTCACTGTGTTCAGTGTGATTCAGTGTGTTCAGTGTGATTCAGTGCAGTTCAGTGGGATTCAGGCTGTTCAGTGTAATTCAGTGCAGTTCAGTGGGATTCAGGGTGTTCAGTGTGATTCACTGTATTCAGTGTGATTCAGTGTGATTCAGTGTATTTAGTGTGATTCAGTGCAGTTCAGTGTGATTCAGTCTGATTCAGTGTGATTCAGTGTGTTCAGTGTGACTCAGTGCAGTTCAGTATGATTCAGGGTGTTCAGTGTGATTCACTGTGTTCAGTGTGTTCAGTGTGATTCAGTGTGTTCAGTGTGACTCAGTGCAGTTCATTGTGATTCAGTGCAGTTCAGTGTGATTCAGGGTGTTCAGTGTGATTCACTGTGTTCAGTGTGTTCAGGGGGATTCAGTGTGATTCACTGCAGTGCAGTCTGATTCAGTGCAGTTCAGTGTGATTCACTGTGTTCAGTGTGATTCATTGTGATTCAGTGAAGTTCAGTGTGATTCAGGGTGTTCAGTGTGATTCAGTGCAGTTCAGTGTGATTCAGTGCAGTTCAGTGTGATTCAGGGTGTTCAGTGTGATTCAGTGTGTTCAGTGCAGTTCAGTGTGCTTCAGCATGTTCAGTGTGATTCAGCATGTTTGGTATGATTCATTTTAGTCCAGTGATTCATTGTGATTCAGTGTGATCCATGCAGTTCAGTGTGATTCAGCATGTTCCCTGTGATTCAGTGTGTTTAGTGTGATTCAGTGCAGTCCAGTGATTCATTGTCATTCAGTGTGTTCAGTGTGATTCACTGTGTTTCATTGAGTTCCGTGTGATTCATTGCAGTCCAGTGATTCAGTGTGATTCCGTGAATGTTGTATGATTCATTGCAGTCCAGTGATTCATTGTGATTCAGTGTGTTCAATGTGATTCAGTGTGTTCAGTGTGATTCAGTGAAGTTCAGTGTGATTCACTGTGTTCAGTGTGATTCAGTGTGTTCAGTGTGATTCAGTGCACTTCAGTGTGATTCAGGCTGTTCAGTGTGATTGTGTTCAGTGTGATTCAGTGTGATTTCGTGTATTTAGTGTGATTCAGTGCAGTTCAGTGTGATTCAGTCTGATTCACTGTGTTCAGTGTGATTCAGTGCAGTTCAGTGTGATTCAGTGCAGTTCAGTGTGTTCAGTGTGCTTCAGTGCAGTTCAGTGTGTTCAGTGTGACTCTGTGCAGTTCAGTGTGTTCAGTGTGATTCAGTGTGTTCAGTGTGATTCAGTGCAATTAATTGTGTTCAGTGTGATTCAGTGCAGTTCAGTGTGATTCAGTGCAGTTCAGTATAATTCAGTGTGTTCAGTGTTATTCAGTGCAGTTCAGTGTTATTCGGGGTGTTCAGTGTGATTCGGGGTGTTCAGTGTGATTCAGTGAGTTCAGTGTGATTCAGTGCAGTTCAGTGTGATTCAGGGTGTTCAGTGTGATTCAATGTGTTCAGTGTGATTCAGTGTCATTCAGTGCAGTTCAGTGTGATTCAGGGTGTTCAGTGTGATTCACTGTGTTCAGTGTGTTCAGTGGGATTCACTGTGCTTCATTGAGTTCCGTGTGATTCATTGCAGTCCAGTGATTCAGTGTGATTCCGTGAATGTTGTATGATTCATTGCAGTCCAGTGATTCATTGTGATTCAGTGTGTTCAATGTGATTCAGTGTGTTCAGTGTGATTCAGTGTGTTCAGTGTGATTCAGTGTGTTCAGTGTGATTCAGTGCAGTTCAGTGTGATTCACGGTGTTCAGTGTGATTCAGTGCGCTTCAGTGTGATTCAGTGCAGTTCAGTGTGATTCAGTCTGATTCACTGTGTTCAGTGTGATTCAGTGCAGTTCAGTGTGATTCAGTGCAGTTCAGTGTGATTCAGTGCAGTTCAGTGTGTTCAGTGTGCTTCATTGCAGTTCAGGGTGTTCAGTGTGACTCTGTGCAGTTCAGTGTGTTCAGTGTGATTCAGTGTGTTCAGTGTGATTCAGTGCAGTTAAGTGTGTTCAGTGTGATTCAGTGCAGTTCAGTGTGATTCAGTGCAGTTCAGTATAATTCAGTGTGTTCAGTGTGATTCAGTGCAGTTCAGTGTGATTCGGGGTGTTCAGTGTGATTCAGTGAGTTCAGTGTGATTCAGTGTGATTCAGTGTGTTCACTGTGATTCAGTGCTGTTCAGTGTGATTCGGGGTGTTCAGTGTGATTCAGTGAGTTCAGTGTGATTCAGTGCAGTTCAGTGTGATTCAGGGTGTTCAGTGTGATTTACTGTGTTCAGTGTGATTCAGTGTGATACAGTGTGTTCACTGTGATTCAGGGCAGTTCAGTGTGATTCAGTGTGTTCAGTGTGATTCAGTGCAGTTCAGTGTGATCCAGCGTGTTCAGTGTGATTCAGTGTTTTTAGTGTGATTCAGTGCAGTTCAGTGTGATTCAGTCTGATTCATTGTGATTCAGTGTGTTCAGTGTGACTCAGTGCAGTTCAGTGTGATTCAGGGTGTTCAGTGTGATTCACTGTGTTCAGTGTCATTCAGTGCAGTTCAGTGTGATTCAGGGTGTTCAGTGTGATTCACTGTGTTCAGTGTGATTCAGGTTGTTCAGTGTGATTCACTGTGTTCAGTGTGTTCAGTGGGATTCACTGTGCTTCATTGAGTTCCGTGTGATTCATTGCAGTCCAGTGATTCAGTGTGATTCCGTGAATGTTGTATGATTCATTGCAGTCCAGTGATTCATTGTGATTCAGTGTGTTCAATGTGATTCAGTGTGTTCAGTGTGATTCAGTGTGTTCAGTGTGATTCAGTGTGTTCAGTGTGATTCAGTGTGTTCAGTGTGATTCAGTGTGTTCAGTGTGATTCAGTGTGTTTAGTGTGATTCAGTGCAGTTCAGTGTGATTCAGTCTGATTCAGTGTGATTCAGTGTGTTCAGTGTGACTCAGTGCAGTTCAGTGTGATTCAGTGTTTTCAGTGTGATTCACTGTGTTCAGTGTGATTCAGTGTCATTCAGTGCAGTTCAGTGTGATTCAGGGTGTTCAGTGTGATTCACTGTGTTCAGTGTGATTCAGGTTGTTCAGTGTGATTTACTGTGTTCAGTGTGTTCAGTGGGATTCACTGTGCTTCACTGAGTTCCGTGTGATTCATTGCAGTCCAGTGATTCAGTGTGATTCCGTGAATGTTGTATGATTCATTGCAGTCCAGTGATTCATTGTGATTCAGTGTGTTCAATGTGATTCAGTGTGTTCAGTGTGATTCAGTGTGTTCAGTGTGATTCAGTGTGTTCAGTGTGATTCAGTGCAGTTCAGGGTGATTCACGGTGTTCAGTGTGATTCAGTGCACTTCAGTGTGATTCAGGCTGTTCAGTGTGATTCACTGTGTTCAGTGTGATTTCGTGTATTTAGTGTGATTCAGTGCAGTTCAGTGTGATTCAGTCTGATTCACTGTGTTCAGTGTGATTCAGTGCAGTTCAGTGTGATTCAGTGCAGTTCAGTGTGTTCAGTGTGCTTCAGTGCAGTTCAGGGTGTTCAGTGTGACTCTGTGCAGTTCAGTGTGTTCAGTGTGATTCAGTGTGTTCAGTGTGATTCAGTGCACTTAAGTGTGTTCAGTGTGATTCAGTGCAGTTCAGTGTGATTCAGTGCAGTTCAGTATAATTCAGTGTGTTCAGTGTGATTCAGTGCAGTTCAGTGTGATTTGGGGTGTTCAGTGTGATTCAGTGAGTTCAGTGTGATTCAGTGTGATTCAGTGTGTTCAGTGTGATTCAGTGCTGTTCAGTGTGATTCGGGGTATTCAGTGTGATTCAGTGAGTTCAGTGTGATTCAGTGCAGTTCAGTGTGATTCAGGGTGTTCAGTGTGATTTACTGTGTTCAGTGTGATTCAGTGTGATACAGTGTGTTCACTGTGATTCAGGGCAGTTCAGTGTGATTCAGTGTGTTCAGTGTGATTCAGTGCAGTTCAGTGTGATCCAGCGTGTTCAGTGTGATTCAGTGTGTTTAGTGTGATTCAGTGCAGTTCAGTGTGATTCAGTCTGATTCAGTGTGATTCAGTGTGTTCAGTTTGACTCATTGCAGTTCAGTGTGATTCAGGGTGATTCAGTGTGATTCAGTGTGTTCATGGTTACTCAGTGCAGTTCTTTGTGATTCAGTGCAGTTCAGTGTGATTCAGTGCAGTTCAATGTGATTCAGTGCAGTTCAGTGTGATTCAGTGCAGTTCAGTGTGATTCACGGTGTTCAGTGTGATTCAGTGCAGTTCAGTGTGATTCATTTTGACTCAGTGCATTTCAGTGTGATTCAGTGAAGTTCAGTGTGATTCACTGTGCTCAGTGTGATTCAGTGTGTTCAGTGTGATTCAGTGCAGTTCAGTGTGATTCACAGTGTTGAGTGTGATTCAGTGCAGTTCAGTGTGATTCACAGTGTTCAGTGTGATTCAGTGCAGTTCAGTGTGATTCAGTGCACTTCAGTGTGATTCAGGCTGTTCAGTGTGATTGTGTTCAGTGTGATTCAGTGTGATTTCGTGTATTTAGTGTGATTCAGTGCAGTTCAGTGTGATTCAGTCTGATTCACTGTGTTCAGTGTGATTCAGTGCAGTTCAGTGTGATTCAGTGCAGTTCAGTGTGATTCAGTGCAGTTCAGTGTGTTCAGTGTGCTTCAGTGCAGTTCAGTGTGTTCAGTGTGCCTCTGTGCAGTTCAGTGTGTTCAGTGTGTTCAGTGTGATTCAGTGTGTTCAGTGTGATTCAGTGCAATTAATTGTGTTCAGTGTGATTCAGTGTGATTTCGTGTATTTAGTGTGATTCAGTGCAGTTCAGTGTGATTCACGGTGTTCAGTGTGATTCAGTGCAGTTCAGTGTGATTCATTTTGACTCAGTGCATTTCAGTGTGATTCAGTGAAGTTCAGTGTGATTCACTGTGCTCAGTGTGATTCAGTGTGTTCAGTGTGATTCAGTGCAGTTCAGTGTGATTCACAGTGTTCAGTGTGATACAGTGCAGTTCAGTGTGATTCACAGTGTTCAGTGTGATTCAGTGCAGTTCAGTGTGATTCAGTGCACTTCAGTGTGATTCAGGCTGTTCAGTGTGATTGTGTTCAGTGTGATTCAGTGTGATTTCGTGTATTTAGTGTGATTCAGTGCAGTTCAGTGTGATTCAGTCTGATTCACTGTGTTCAGTGTGATTCAGTGCAGTTCAGTGTGATTCAGTGCAGTTCAGTGTGTTAAGTGTGCTTCAGTGCAGTTCAGTGTGTTCAGTGTGACTCTGTGCAGTTCAGTGTGTTCAGTGTGTTCAGTGTGATTCAGTGTGTTCAGTGTGATTCAGTGTGTTCAGTGTGCCTCTGTGCAGTTCAGTGTGTTCAGTGTTTTCAGTGTGATTCAGTGTGTTCAGTGTGATTCAGTGCAATTAATTGTGTTCAGTGTGATTCAGTGCAGTTCAGTATAATTCAGTGTGTTCAGTGTGATTCAGTGCAGTTCAGTGTTATTCGGGGTGTTCAGTGTGATTCAGTGAGTTCAGTCTGATTCAGTGTGATTCAGTGTGTTCAGTCTGATTCAGTGCAGTTCAGTGTGATTCATTGTGTTCAGTGTGATTCAGTGCAGTTCAGTGTGATTCACAGTGTTCAGTGTGATTCAGTGCAGTTCAGTCTGATTCACAGTGTTCAGTGTGATTCAGTGCAGTTCAGTGTGATTCAGTGCACTTCAGTGTGATTCAGGCTGTTCAGTGTGATTGTGTTCAGTGTGATTCAGTGTGATTTCGTGTATTTAGTGTGATTCAGTGCAGTTCAGTGTGATTCAGTCTGATTCACTGTGTTCAGTGTGATTCAGTGCAGTTCAGTGTGATTCAGTGCAGTTCAGTGGGATTCAGTGCAGTTCAGTGTGATTCAGTGCAGTTCAGTGTGTTCAGTGTGCTTCAGTGCAGTTCAGTGTGTTCAGTGTGCCTCTGTGCAGTTCAGTGTGTTCAGTGTGTTCAGTGTGATTCAGTGTGTTCAGTGTGATTCAGTGCAATTAATTGTGTTCAGTGTGCTTCAGTGCAGTTCAGTGTGATTCAGTGCAGTTCAGTATAATTCAGTGTGTTCAGTGTGATTCAGTGCAGTTCAGTGTTATTCGGGGTGTTCAGTGTGATTCAGTGAGTTCAGTCTGATTCAGTGTGATTCAGTGTGTTCAGTCTGATTCAGTGCAGTTCAGTGTGATTCAGGGTGTTCAGTGTGATTCAGTGAGTTCAGTGTGATTCAGTGCAGTTCAGTGGGATTCAGGCTGTTCAGTGTGATTCACTGTGTTCAGTGTGATTCTGTGCAGTTCAGTGTGATTCAGGGTGTTCAGTGTGATTCACTGTGTTCAGTGTGATTCAGTGTCATTCAGTGCAGTTCAGTGTGATTCAGGGTGTTCAGTGTGATTCACTGTGTTCAGTGTGATTCTATGCTGTTTAGTGTGATTCACTGTGTTCAGTGTGTTCAGTGGGATTCACTGTGCTTCATTGAGTTCCGTGTGATTCATTGCAGTCCAGTGATTCAGTATGATTCCGTGAATGTTGTATAATTCATTGCAGTCCAGTGATTCATTCTGATTCAGTGTGTTCAATGTGATTCAGTGTGTTCAGTGGGATTCAGTGTGTTCAGTGTGATTCAGTGCAGTTCAGTGTGATTCACGGTGTTCAGTGTGATTCAGTGCAGTTCAGTGTGATTCAGTGCACTTCAGTGTGATTCAGGCTGTTCAGTGTGATTCACTGTGTTCAGTGTGATTCAGTGTGATTTCGTGTATTTAGTGTGATTCAGTGCAGTTCAGTGTGATTCAGTCTGATTCACTGTGTTCAGTGTGATTCAGTGCAGTTCAGTGTGATTCAGTGCAGTTCAGTGTGTTCAGTGTGCTTCAGTGCAGTTCAGTGTGTTCATTGTGACTCTGTGCATTTCAGTGTGTTCAGTGTGCTTCAGTGCAGTTCAGTGTGTTCAGTGTGATTCAGTGTGTTCAGTGTGATTCACTGCAGTTAAGTGTGTTCAGTGTTATTCAGTGCAGTTCAGTGTGATTCAGTGCAGTTCAGTATAATTCAGTGTGTTCAGTGTGATTCAGTGCAGTTCAGTGTGATTCGGGGTGTTCAGTGTGATTCAGTGAGTTCAGTCTGATTCAGTGTGATTCAGTGTGTTCAGTGTGATTCAGTGCAGTTCAGTGTGATTCGGGGTGTTCAGTGTGATTCTGTGAGTTCACTGTGATTCAGTGCAGTTCAGTGGGATTAAGGCTGTTCAGTGTGATTCACTGTGTTCAGTGTGATTCTGTGCAGTTCAGCGTGATTCAGGGTGTTCAGTGTGATTCACTGTGTTCAGTGTGATTCAGTGTCATTCAGTGCAGTTCAGTGTGATTCAGGGTGTTCAGTGTGATTCACTCTGTTCAGTGTGATTCAGGTTGTTCAGTGTGATTCACTGTGTTCAGTGTGTTCAGTGGGATTCACTGTGCTTCATTGAGTTCCGTGTGATTCATTGCAGTCCAGTGATGCAGTGTGATTCCGTGGATGTTGTATGATTCATTGCAGTCCAGTGATTCAGTGTGATTCAGTGTGTTCAATGTGATTCAGTGTGTTCAGTGTGATTCAGTGTGTTCAGTGTCATTCAGTGCAGTTCAGTGTGATTCACGGTGTTCAGTGTGATTCAGTGCACTTCAGTGTGATTCAGGCTGTTCAGTGTGATTCACTGTGTTCAGTGTGATTTCGTGTATTTAGTGTGATTCAGTGCAGTTCAGTGTGATTCAGTCTGGTTCATTGTCTTCAGTGTGATTCAGTGCTGTTCAGTGTGATTCAGTGCAGTTCAGTGTGTTCAGTGTGCTTCAGTGCAGTTCAGGGTGTTCAGTGTGACTCTGTGCAGTTCAGTGTGTTCAGTGTGATTCAGTGCAGTTAAGTGTGTTCAGTGTGATTCAGTGCAGTTCAGTGTGATTCAGTGCAGTTCAGTATAATTCAGTGTGTTCAGTGTGATTCAGTGAATTTCAGTGTGATTCGGGGTGTTCAGTGTGATTCAGTGAGTTCAGTGTGTTTCAGTGTGATTCAGTGTGTTCAGTGTGATTCAGTGCTGTTCAGTGTGATTCGGGGTGTTCAGTGTGATTCAGTGATTTCAGCTTGATTCAGTGCAGTTCAGTGTGATTCAGGGTGTTCAGTGTGATTTACTGTGTTCAGTGTGATTCAGTGTGATACAGTGTGTTCACTGTGATTCAGGGCAGTTCAGTGTGATTCAGTGTGTTCAGTGTGATTCAGTACAGTTCAGTGTGATCCAGCGTTTTCAGTGTGATTCAGTGTGTTTAGTGTGATTCAGTGCAGTTCAGTATGATTCAGTCTGATTCAGTGTGATTCAGTGTGTTCAGTGTGACTCAGTGCAGTTCAGTGTGATTCAGGGTGTTCAGTGTGATTCACTGTGTTCAGTGTGTTCAGGGTGATTCAGTGTGATTCAGTGTGTTCATTGTTACTCAGTGCAGTTCTTTGTGATTCAGTGCAGTTCAGTGTGATTCAGTGCAGTTCAGTCTGATTCAGTGCAGTTCACAGTGTGATTCACTGTGTTCAGTGTGATTCAGTGTGATTTCGTGTATTTAGTGTGATTCAGTGCAGTTCAGTGTGATTCAGTCTGGTTCATTGTCTTCAGTGTGATTCAGTGCTGTTCAGTGTGATTCAGTGCAGTTCAGTGTGTTCAGTGTGCTTCAGTGCAGTTCAGGGTGTTCAGTGTGACTCTGTGCAGTTCAGTGTGTTCAGTGTGATTCAGTGCAGTTAAGTGTGTTCAGTGTGATTCAGTGCAGTTCAGTGTGATTCAGTGCAGTTCAGTATAATTCAATGTGTTCAGTGTGATTCAGTGAATTTCAGTGTGATTCGGGGTGTTCAGTGTGATTCAGTGAGTTCAGTGTGTTTCAGTGTGATTCAGTGTGTTCAGTGTGATTCAGTGCTGTTCAGTGTGATTCGGGGTGTTCAGTGTGATTCAGTGATTTCAGCGTGATTCAGTGCAGTTCAATGTGATTCAGGGTGTTCAGTGTGATTTACTGTGTTCAGTGTGATTCAGTGTGATACAGTGTGTTCACTGTGATTCAGGGCAGTTCAGTGTGATTCAGTGTGTTCAGTGTGATTCAGTGCAGTTCAGTGTGATCCAGCGTTTTCAGTGTGATTCAGTGTGTTTAGTGTGATTCAGTGCAGTTCAGTATGATTCAGTCTGATTCAGTGTGATTCAGTGTGTTCAGTGTGACTCAGTGCAGTTCAGTGTGATTCAGGGTGTTCAGTGTGATTCACTGTGTTCAGTGTGTTCAGGGTGATTCAGTGTGATTCAGTGTGTTCATTGTTACTCAGTGCAGTTCTTTGTGATTCAGTGCAGTTCAGTGTGATTCAGTGCAGTTCAGTGTGATTCAGTGCAGTTCAGTCTGATTCAGTGCAGTTCACAGTGTGATTCACGGTGTTCAGTGTGATTCAGTGCAGTTCAGTGTGATTCAGTTTGACTCAGTGCATTTCAGTGTGATTCAGGTTGTTCAGTGTGATTCACTGTGTTCAGTGTGATTCAGTGTGATTCAGTGCAGTTCACTGTGATTCGGTGCAGTTCAGTGTGATTCAGGGTGTTTAGTGTGATTCAGGTTGTTCAGTGTGATTCACTGTGTTCAGTGTGTTCAGTGGGATTCACTGTGTTTCAGTGTGATTCAGTGCAGTTCAGTGTGATTCAGGTTGTTCAGTGTGATTCACTGTGTTCAGTGTGATTCAGTGTGTTCAGTGTGATTCAGTGTGTTTAGTGTGATTCAGTGCAGTCCAGTGATTCATTGCAATTCAGTGTGTTCCGTGTGATTCAGTTAGTCTACTATGCTTCATTGCAGTCCAGTGATTCAGTGTGTTCAGTGTGATTCAGTGTGTACAGTGTGATTCAGTGTGTACAGTGTGATTCAGTGCAGTTCAGTGTGATTCAGTGAGTCTAGTATGCTTCATTGCAGTCCAGTGATTCAGTGTGTTCAGTGTGATTCAGTGTGTACAGTGTGATTCAGTGCAGTTCAGTGTGATTCAGGTTATTCAGTGTGATTCAGGGCAGTTCAGTGTGATTCAAGGTGTTCAGTGTGATTCACTGTGTTCAGTGTGTTCACTGTGATTCAGGGCAGTTCAGTGTGATTCACTGTGTTCAGTGTGTTCAGTGGGATTCACTGTGTTTCAGTGTGATTCAGTGCAGTTCAGTGTGATTCAGGTTGTTCAGTGTGATTCAGTGCAGTTCAGTGTGATTCAGGCTGTTCAGTGTGATTCAGTGCAGTTCAGTGTGATTCAGTGTGTTTAGTGTGATTCAGTGCAGTCCAGTGATTCATTGCAATTCAGTGTGTTCCGTGTGATTCAGTGAGTCTAGTATGCTTCATTGCAGTCCAGTGATTCAGTGTGTTCATTGTGATTCAGTGTGTACAGTGTGATTCAGTGCAGTTCAGTGTGATTCAGGTTATTCAGTGTGATTCAGGGCAGTTCAGTGTGATTCAAAGTGTTCAGTGTGATTCACAGTGTTCAGTGTGATTCAGTGTGTTCACTGTGATTCAGGGCAGTTCAGTGTGATTCAGTGTGTTCAGTGTGATTTAGGGCAGTTCAGTGTGATTCACTGTGTTCAGTGTGATTCAGTGTGATTCAGTTTACTTAGTGTGATTCAGTGCATTTCAATGTGATTCAGCCTGATTCAGTGTGATTCAGTGTGTTCCGTGTGACTCAGTGCAGTTCAGTGTGATTCCGGGTGTTCAGTGTGATTCACTGTATTCAATGTGTTCAGTGTGTTCAGTGTGATTCAGTGTGGTCAGTGGGATTCAGTGCAGTGCAGTGTGATTCAGTGCAGTTCAGTGTGATTCAGTGTGTTCAGAGTGATTCAGTGTGTTCAGTGTGATTCAGTGCAGTTCAGTGTGATTCAGTGCATTTCAGTGTGATTCAGTGTTTTCAGAGTGATTCAGTGCAGTTCAGTGTGTTCAGTGTGATTCCGTACAGTTCAGTGTGAGTCAGGTCGTTTGGTGTGATTAAGTGCAGTTCAGTGTGTTCAGTGTGAGTCAATGTGTTTCAGTCCTATTCAGGGTGATTCAGTGTGTTCAGTGTGGTGCAGGGTGATTCACGGTGATTAATTGTGTTTCAGTGTGATTCAGAGTGTATCAGTGCAGTTCAGTGTGATTCAGTGTGTTTCTGAGCAGTTCAGTGTGATTCAGTGTTTTCATTGTGATTCAGTGTGGATCAGTGTGCTCAGTGTGATTCAGTGCAGTTCAGCGTGATTCAGTGCAGTTCAGTGTGATTCAGTGCAGTTCAGTGTGATTCAGTGCAGTTCAGTGTGATTCAGTGCAGTTCGGTGTGATTCAGTGTGTTCAGTGTGATTCAGTGCAGTTCAGTGTGATTCAGTGTGTTCAGTGTGATTCAGTGCAGTTCAGTAAGATTCAGTGTGATTCAGTGAGTTTACAATGATTCTTTGCAGTCCAGTGATTTATTGTGATTCAGTGTCTTCAGTGTGATTCATTGTGTTCAGAATGATTCAGTGTGTTCAGTGTGAGTCAGTGCATTTAGTGTGTTGAGTGTGTTCAGTGTGATTCAGTGCAATTCAGTGCAGTTCAGTGTGATTCAGTGTGATACAGTGCAGTTCAGTGTGATACATTGTGATGCAGTGCAGTTCATTGTGATTCAGTGTGATTCAGTGCAGTTCATTGTGATTCAGAGTGTTTCTGAGCAGTTCAGTGTGATTCAGTGTTTTCATTGTGATTCAGTGTGAATCAGTGTGTTCAGTGTGATTCAGTGTAGTTCAGTGTGATTCAGTGCAGTTCAGTGTGATTCAGTGCAATTCAGTGTGATTCAGTGCAGTTCAGTGTGATTTAGGTTGTTCAGTGTGATTCACTGTGTTCAGTGTGATTCAGTGCAGTTTAGTGTGATTCAAGTTGTTCAGTGTGATTCACTGTGTTCAGTGTGTTCAGTGGGATTCAGTGTGTTTCATTGTGATTCAGTGCAGTTCAGTGTGATTCAGCGTGTTCAGTGTGATTCAGTGTGATTCAGCGTGTTCAGTGTGATTCAGTGTGTTCAGTGTGATTCAGTGCACTTCAGTGGGATTCAGGCTGTTCAGTGTGATTCACTGTGTTCAGTGTGATTCAGTGCAGTTCAGTGGGATTCCGGGTGTTCAGTGTTATTCACTGTGTTCAGTGTGATTCAGTGCAGTTCAGTAAGATTCAGTGTGATTCAGTGAGTTAGAATGATTCTTTGCAGTCCAGTGATTTATTGTGATTCAGTGTCATCAGTGTGATTCATTGTGTTCAGAATGATTCAGTGTGTTCAGTGTGAGTCAGTGCATTTAGTGTGTTGAGTGTGTTCAGTGTGATTCAGTGCAATTCAGTGCAGTTCAGTGTGACTCAGTGTGATACAGTGCAGTTCAGTGTGATACATTGTGATGCCGTGCAGTTCATTGTGATTCAGTGTGATTCAGTGCAGTTCATTGTGATTCAGAGTGTTTCTGAGCAGTTCAGTGTGATTCAGTGTTTTCATTGTGATTCAGTGTGAATCAGTGTGTTCAGTGTGATTCAGTGTAGTTCAGTGTGATTCAGTGCAGTTCAGTGTGATTCAGTGTGTTTCAGTGTGATTCAGTGCAATTCAGTGTGATTCAGTGCAGTTCAGTGTGATTTAGGTTGTTCAGTGTGATTCACTGTGTTCAGTGTGATTCAGTGCAGTTTAGTGTGATTCAAGTTGTTCAGTGTGATTCACTGTGTTCAGTGTGTTCAGTGGGATTCAGTGTGTTTCATTGTGATTCAGTGCAGTTCAGTGTGATTCAGCGTGTTCAGTGTGATTCAGTGTGTTCAGTGTGATTCAGTGCACTTCAGTGGGATTCAGGCTGTTCAGTGTGATTCACTGTGTTCAGTGTGATTCAGTGCAGTTCAGTGGGATTCCGGGTGTTCAGTGTTATTCACTGTGTTCAGTGTGATTCAGTGCAGTTCAGTAAGATTCAGTGTGATTCAGTGAGTTAGAATGATTCTTTGCAGTCCAGTGATTTATTGTGATTCAGTGTCATCAGTGTGATTCATTGTGTTCAGAATGATTCAGTGTGTTCAGTGTGAGTCAGTGCATTTAGTGTGTTCAGTGTGTTCAGTGTGATTCAGTGCAATTCAGTGCAGTTCAGTGTGATTCAGTGTGATACAGTGCAGTTCAGTGTGATACATTGTGATGCAGTGCAGTTCATTGTGATTCAGTGCAGTTCAGTGTGATTCAGAGTGTTTCTGAGCAGTTCAGTGTGATTCAGTGTTTTCATTGTGATTCAGTGTGAATCAGTGTGTTCAGTGTGATTCAGTGTAGTTCAGTGTGATTCAGTGCAGTTCAGTGTGATTCAGTGTGTTTCAGTGTGATTCAGTGCAATTCAGTGTGATTCAGTGCAGTTCAGTGTGATTTAGGTTGTTCAGTGTGATTCACTGTGTTCAGTGTGATTCAGTGAAGTTTAGTGTGATTCAATTTGTTCAGTGTGATTCACTGTGTTCAGTGTGTTCAGTAGGATTCAGTGTGTTTCATTGTGATTCAGTGCAGTTCAGTGTGATTCAGGGTGTTCAGTGTGATTCAGTGTGATTCAGTGCATTTCAGTGGGATTCAGGCTGTTCAGTGTGATTCACTGTGTTCAGTGTGATTCAGTGCAGTTCAGTGGGATTCAGGGTGTTCAGTGTTATTCACTGTGTTCAGTGTGATTCAGTGTGTTTCAGTGTGATTCAGTGCAGTTCAGTGTGATTCAGGGTGTTCAGTGTTATTCACTGTATTCAATGTGTTCAGTGTGTTCAATGTGATTCAGTGTGGTCAGTGGGATTCAGTGCAGTGCAGTGTGATTCAGTGCAGTTCAGTGTGATTCAGTGTGTTCAGAGTGATTCAGTGTGTTCAGTGCAGTTCATTGTGATTCAGAGTGTTTCTGAGCAGTTCAGTGTGATTCAGTGTTTTCATTGTGATTCAGTGTGAATCAGTGTGTTCAGTGTGATTCAGTGTAGTTCAGTGTGATTCAGTGCAGTTCAGTGTGATTCAGTGTGTTTCAGTGTGATTCAGTGCAATTCAGTGTGATTCAGTGCAGTTCAGTGTGATTTAGGTTGTTCAGTGTGATTCACTGTGTTCAGTGTGATTCAGTGCAGTTTAGTGTGATTCAAGTTGTTCAGTGTGATTCACTGTGTTCAGTGTGTTCAGTGGGATTCAGTGTGTTTCATTGTGATTCAGTGCAGTTCAGTGTGATTCAGCGTGTTCAGTGTGATTCAGTGTGTTCAGTGTGATTCAGTGCACTTCAGTGTGATTCAGGCTGTTCAGTGTGATTCACTGTGTTCAGTGTGATTCAGTGCAGTTCAGTGTGATTCAGTGTGTTCAGAGTGATTCAGTGTGTTCAGTGCAGTTCATTGTGATTCAGAGTGTTTCTGAGCAGTTCAGTGTGATTCAGTGTTTTCATTGTGATTCAGTGTGAATCAGTGTGTTCAGTGTGATTCAGTGTAGTTCAGTGTGATTCAGTGCAGTTCAGTGTGATTCAGTGTGTTTCAGTGTGATTCAGTGCAATTCAGTGTGATTCAGTGCAGTTCAGTGTGATTTAGGTTGTTCAGTGTGATTCACTGTGTTCAGTGTGATTCAGTGCAGTTTAGTGTGATTCAAGTTGTTCAGTGTGATTCACTGTGTTCAGTGTGTTCAGTGGGATTCAGTGTGTTTCATTGTGATTCAGTGCAGTTCAGTGTGATTCAGCGTGTTCAGTGTGATTCAGTGTGTTCAGTGTGATTCAGTGCACTTCAGTGGGATTCAGGCTGTTCAGTGTGATTCACTGTGTTCAGTGTGATTCAGTGCAGTTCAGTGGGATTCAGGGTGTTCAGTGTTATTCACTGTGTTCAGTGTGATTCAGTGAGTTAGAATGATTCTTTGCAGTCCAGTGATTTATTGTGATTCAGTGTCATCAGTGTGATTCATTGTGTTCAGAATGATTCAGTGTGTTCAGTGTGAGTCAGTGCATTTAGTGTGTTGAGTGTGTTCAGTGTGATTCAGTGCAATTCAGTGCAGTTCAGTGTGATTCAGTGTGATTCAGTGCAGTTCAGTGTGATTCAGAGTGTTTCTGAGCAGTTCAGTGTGATTCAGTGTTTTCATTGTGATTCAGTGTGAATCAGTGTGTTCAGTGTGATTCAGTGTAGTTCAGTGTGATTCAGTGCAGTTCAGTGTGATTCAGTGTGTTTCAGTGTGATTCAGTGCAATTCAGTGTGATTCAGTGCAGTTCAGTGTGATTTAGGTTGTTCAGTGTGATTCACTGTGTTCAGTGTGTTCAGTGGGATTCAGTGTGTTTCATTGTGATTCAGTGCAGTTCAGTGTGATTCAGGGTGTTCAGTGTGATTCAGTGTGTTCAGTGTGATTCAGTGCATTTCAGTGTGATTCAGGCTGTTCAGTGTGATTCACTGTGTTCAGTGTGATTCAGTGCAGTTCAGTGGGATTCAGGGTGTTCAGTGTTATTCACTGTGTTCAGTGTGATTCAGTGTGTTTCAGTGTGATTAAGTGCAGTTCAGTGTGATTCAGGGTGTTCAGTGTTATTCACTGTATTCAATGTGTTCAGTGTGTTCAATGTGATTCAGTGTGGTCAGTGGGATTCAGTGCAGTGCAGTGTTATTCAGTGCAGTTCAGTGTGATTCAGTGTGTTCAGAGTGATTCAGTGTGTTCAGTGTGATTCAGTGCAGTTCAGTGTGATTCAGTGCAGTTCAGTGTGATTCAGTGCAGTTCAGTGTGATTCAGTGTGATTCAGTGTGATTCAGTGCAGTTCAGTGTGTTCAGTGTGATTCCGTACAGTTCATTGTGATTCAGGTCGTTTGGTGTGATTAAGTGCAGTTCAGCGTGATTCAGTGTGTTCAGTGTGAGTCAATGTGTTTCAGTCTGATTCAGGGTGATTCAGTGTGTTCAGTGTGGTGCAGGGTGATTCACAGTGATTAAGTGTGTTTCAGTGTGATTCAGAGTGTATCCGTGCAGGTCAGTGTGATTCAGTGTGTTTCTGAGCAGTTCAGTGTGATTCAGTGTTTTCATTGTGATTCAGTGTGGATCAGTGTGTTCAGTGTGATTCAGAGTGTTTCTGAGCAGTTCAGTGTGATTCAGTGTTTTCATTGTGATTCAGTGTGGATCAGTGTGTTCAGTGTGATTCAGTGCAGTTCAGTGTGATTCAGTGCAGTTCAGTGCGATTCAGTGTGATTCAGTGCAGTTCAGTGTGATTCAGTGCAGTTCAGTGTGATTCAGTGCAGTTCAGTGTGATTCAGTGTGTTCAGTGTGATTCAGTGCAATTCAGTTTGATTCAGTGCAGTTCAGTGTGATTCAGTGCAGTTCAGTAAGATTCAGTGTGATTCAGTGAGTTTAGAATGATTCTTTGCAGTCCAGTGATTTATTGTGATTCAGTGTGTTCAGTGTGATTCATTGTGTTCAGAGTGATTCAGTGTGTTCAGTGTGAGTCAATGCATTTAGTGTGTTGAGTGTGTTCAGTGTTATTCAGTGCGATTCAGTGCAGTTCAGTGTGATTCAGTGTGATACAGTGCAGTTCAGTGTGATACATTGTGATGCAGTGCAGTTCATTGTGATTCAGTGTGATTCAGTGCAGTCCAGTGTGATTCAGAGTGTTTCTGAGCAGTTCAGTGTGATTCAGTGTTTTCATTGTGATTCAGTGTGAATCAGTGTGTTCAGTGTGATTCAGTGCAGTTCAGTGTGATTCAGTGCAGTTCAGTGTGATTCAGTGTGTTTCAGTGTGATTGTGTGTTCAGTGTGATTCAGTGCAGTTCAGTGTGATTCAGTGCAGTTCAGTGAGATTCAGTTTGATTCAGTGCAGTTCAGAGTGATTCAGTGTATTCAGTGTGATTCAGTGTTCCAGTGTGATTCAGTGTGTTCAGTGTGATTCAGTGCAGTTCAGTGTGTTCAGTGTGATTCAGGTTGTTCAGTTTCGTGCAGTGTGATTCAGTGTGTTCAGTGCGATTCAGTGTGTTCAGAGTGATTCAGTGCGTGTCAGTGTGATTCAGTGTTTTCAGTGTGAGTCAATGTGTTTCAGTCTGATTCAGGGTGATTCAGTGTGTTCAGTGTGAGTCAATGTGTTTCAATCTGCTTCAGGATATTTCAGTGTGTGTTCATTGTGAGTCAGTGGAGTTCAGTGTGATTCAATTCAGCTGAGTGCGATTCAGTGTGCTTCAGTGTGATTCAGTGCAGTTCAGAGTGATTCAGTGTGTTTAGTGTGGTTCATTGCAGTTCAGTGTGATTCAGTGTGTTCAGTGTGATTCACAGTGTTTCAGTGCATGTCAGTGTGTTCAGTGTGATTCAATGGAGTTCAGTGCGATTCAGTGCAGCTCAGTGTGATTCAGTGTGTCAGTGTGATTCAGTGTGATTCAGTACAGTTCAGTGCAGTTCAGTGTTCAGTGTGATTCAGGTTGATTCAGTGCTATTCAGTGAAGTTCAGTGTAGTTCAGTGTGATTCAGTGCAGTTCAGTGTGATTCAGTGTGTTGAGTGTGACTCAGTGTGTTTCAGTCTGATTCAGGGTGCTTCAAGGTGATTAAGTGCAGTTCAGTGCAATTCATTGTGATTCACTGTGTTCAGTGTGTTTCAGTGTTATTCAGAGTGTATCATTGCAGTTCAGTGTGATTTACTGTGTTCAGTGTGATTCAGTGTGATACAGTGTGTTCACTGTGATTCAGGGCAGTTCAGTGTGATTCAGTGTGTTCAGTGTGATTCAGTGCAGTTCAGTGTGATCCAGCGTTTTCAGTGTGATTCAGTGTGTTTAGTGTGATTCAGTGCAGTTCAGTATGATTCAGTCTGATTCAGTGTGATTCAGTGTGTTCAGTGTGACTCAGTGCAGTTCAGTGTGATTCAGGGTGTTCAGTGTGATTCACTGTGTTCAGTGTGTTCAGGGTGATTCAGTGTGATTCAGTGTGTTCATTGTTACTCAGTGCAGTTCTTTGTGATTCAGTGCAGTTCAGTGTGATTCAGTGCAGTTCAGTGTGATTCAGTGCAGTTCAGTCTGATTCAGTGCAGTTCACAGTGTGATTCACTGTGTTCAGTGTGATTCAGTGTGATTTCGTGTATTTAGTGTGATTCAGTGCAGTTCAGTGTGATTCAGTCTGGTTCATTGTCTTCAGTGTGATTCAGTGCTGTTCAGTGTGATTCAGTGCAGTTCAGTGTGTTCAGTGTGCTTCAGTGCAGTTCAGGGTGTTCAGTGTGACTCTGTGCAGTTCAGTGTGTTCAGTGTGATTCAGTGCAGTTAAGTGTGTTCAGTGTGATTCAGTGCAGTTCAGTGTGATTCAGTGCAGTTCAGTATAATTCAATGTGTTCAGTGTGATTCAGTGAATTTCAGTGTGATTCGGGGTGTTCAGTGTGATTCAGTGAGTTCAGTGTGTTTCAGTGTGATTCAGTGTGTTCAGTGTGATTCAGTGCTGTTCAGTGTGATTCGGGGTGTTCAGTGTGATTCAGTGATTTCAGCGTGATTCAGTGCAGTTCAGTGTGATTCAGGGTGTTCAGTGTGATTTACTGTGTTCAGTGTGATTCAGTGTGATACAGTGTGTTCACTGTGATTCAGGGCAGTTCAGTGTGATTCAGTGTGTTCAGTGTGATTCAGTGCAGTTCAGTGTGATCCAGCGTTTTCAGTGTGATTCAGTGTGTTTAGTGTGATTCAGTGCAGTTCAGTGTGATTCAGTCTGATTCAGTGTGATTCAGTGTGTTCAGTGTGACTCAGTGCAGTTCAGTGTGATTCAGGGTGTTCAGTGTGATTCACTGTGTTCAGTCTGTTCAGGGTGATTCAGTGTGATTCAGTGTGTTCATTGTTACTCAGTGCAGTTCTTTGTGATTCAGTGCAGTTCAGTGTGATTCAGTGCAGTTCAGTGTGATTCAGTGCAGTTCAGTCTGATTCAGTGCAGTTCACAGTGTGATTCACGGTGTTCAGTGTGATTCAGTGCAGTTCAGTGTGATTCAGTTTGACTCAGTGCATTTCAGTGTGATTCAGGTTGTTCAGTGTGATTCACTGTGTTCAGTGTGATTCAGTGTGATTCAGTGCAGTTCACTGTGATTCGGTGCAGTTCAGTGTGATTCAGGGTGTTTAGTGTGATTCAGGTTGTTCAGTGTGATTCACTGTGTTCAGTGTGTTCAGTGGGATTCACTGTGTTTCAGTGTGATTCAGTGCAGTTCAGTGTGATTCAGGTTGTTCAGTGTGATTCACTGTGTTCAGTGTGATTCAGTGTGTTCAGTGTGATTCAGTGCAGTTCAGTGTGATTCAGTGTGTTTAGTGTGATTCAGTGCAGTCCAGTGATTCATTGCAATTCAGTGTGTTCCGTGTGATTCAGTTAGTCTACTATGCTTCATTGCAGTCCAGTGATTCAGTGTGTTCAGTGTGATTCAGTGTGTACAGTGTGATTCAGTGCAGTTCAGTGTGATTCAGGTTATTCAGTGTGATTCAGGGCAGTACAGTGTGATTCACTGTGTTCAGTGTGTTCACTGTGATTCAGGGCAGTTCAGTGTGATTCACTGTGTTCAGTGTGTTCAGTGGGATTCACTGTGTTTCAGTGTGATTCAGTGCAGTTCAGTGTGATTCAGGTTGTTCAGTGTGATTCAGTGCAGTTCAGTGTGATTCAGGCTGTTCAGTGTGATTCAGTGCAGTTCAGTGTGATTCAGTGTGTTTAGTGTGATTCAGTGCAGTCCAGTGATTCATTGCAATTCAGTGTGTTCCGTGTGATTCAGTGAGTCTAGTATGCTTCATTGCAGTCCAGTGATTCAGTGTGTTCATTGTGATTCAGTGTGTACAGTGTGATTCAGTGCAGTTCAGTGTGATTCAGGTTATTCAGTGTGATTCAGGGCAGTTCAGTGTGATTCAAAGTGTTCAGTGTGATTCACAGTGTTCAGTGTGATTCAGTGTGTTCACTGTGATTCAGGGCAGTTCAGTGTGATTCAGTGTGTTCAGTGTGATTTAGGGCAGTTCAGTGTGATTCACTGTGTTCAGTGTGATTCAGTGTGATTCAGTGTACTTAGTGTGATTCAGTGCATTTCAATGTGATTCAGCCTGATTCAGTGTGATTCAGTGTGTTCCGTGTGACTCAGTGCAGTTCAGTGTGATTCCGGGTGTTCAGTGTGATTCACTGTATTCAATGTGTTCAGTGTGTTCAGTGTGATTCAGTGTGGTCAGTGGGATTCAGTGCAGTGCAGTGTGATTCAGTGCAGTTCAGTGTGATTCAGTGTGTTCAGAGTGATTCAGTGTGTTCAGTGTGATTCAGTGCAGTTCAGTGTGATTCAGTGCATTTCAGTGTGATTCAGTGTTTTCAGAGTGATTCAGTGCAGTTCAGTGTGTTCAGTGTGATTCCGTACAGTTCAGTGTGAGTCAGGTCGTTTGGTGTGATTAAGTGCAGTTCAGTGTGTTCAGTGTGAGTCAATGTGTTTCAGTCTGATTCAGGGTGATTCAGTGTGTTCAGTGTGGTGCAGGGTGATTCACGGTGATTAATTGTGTTTCAGTGTGATTCAGAGTGTATCAGTGCAGTTCAGTGTGATTCAGTGTGTTTCTGAGCAGTTCAGTGTGATTCAGTGTTTTCATTGTGATTCAGTGTGGATCAGTGTGCTCAGTGTGATTCAGTGCAGTTCAGCGTGATTCAGTGCAGTTCAGTGTGATTCAGTGCAGTTCAGTGTGATTCAGTGCAGTTCAGTGTGATTCAGTGCAGTTTGGTGTGATTCAGTGTGTTCAGTGTGATTCAGTGCAGTTCAGTGTGATTCAGTGTGTTCAGTGTGATTCAGTGCAGTTCAGTAAGATTCAGTGTGATTCAGTGAGTTTACAATGATTCTTTGCAGTCCAGTGATTTATTGTGATACAGTGTCTTCAGTGTGATTCATTGTGTTCAGAATGATTCAGTGTGTTCAGTGTGAGTCAGTGCATTTAGTGTGTTGAGTGTGTTCAGTGTGATTCAGTGCAATTCAGTGCAGTTCAGTGTGATTCAGTGTGATACAGTGCAGTTCAGTGTGATACATTGTGATGCAGTGCAGTTCATTGTGATTCAGTGTGATTCAGTGCAGTTCATTGTGATTCAGAGTGTTTCTGAGCAGTTCAGTGTGATTCAGTGTTTTCATTGTGATTCAGTGTGAATCAGTGTGTTCAGTGTGATTCAGTGTAGTTCAGTGTGATTCAGTGCAGTTCAGTGTGATTCAGTGCAATTCAGTGTGATTCAGTGCAGTTCAGTGTGATTTAGGTTGTTCAGTGTGATTCACTGTGTTCAGTGTGATTCAGTGCAGTTTAGTGTGATTCAAGTTGTTCAGTGTGATTCACTGTGTTCAGTGTGTTCAGTGGGATTCAGTGTGTTTCATTGTGATTCAGTGCAGTTCAGTGTGATTCAGCGTGTTCAGTGTGATTCAGTGTGATTCAGCGTGTTCAGTGTGATTCAGTGTGTTCAGTGTGATTCAGTGCACTTCAGTGGGATTCAGGCTGTTCAGTGTGATTCACTGTGTTCAGTGTGATTCAGTGCAGTTCAGTGGGATTCCGGGTGTTCAGTGTTATTCACTGTGTTCAGTGTGATTCAGTGCAGTTCAGTAAGATTCAGTGTGATTCAGTGAGTTAGAATGATTCTTTGCAGTCCAGTGATTTATTGTGATTCAGTGTCATCAGTGTGATTCATTGTGTTCAGAATGATTCAGTGTGTTCAGTGTGAGTCAGTGCATTTAGTGTGTTGAGTGTGTTCAGTGTGATTCAGTGCAATTCAGTGCAGTTCAGTGTGACTCAGTGTGATACAGTGCAGTTCAGTGTGATACATTGTGATGCAGTGCAGTTCATTGTGATTCAGTGTGATTCAGTGCAGTTCATTGTGATTCAGAGTGTTTCTGAGCAGTTCAGTGTGATTCAGTGTTTTCATTGTGATTCAGTGTGAATCAGTGTGTTCAGTGTGATTCAGTGTAGTTCAGTGTGATTCAGTGCAGTTCAGTGTGATTCAGTGTGTTTCAGTGTGATTCAGTGCAATTCAGTGTGATTTAGGTTGTTCAGTGTGATTCACTGTGTTCAGTGTGATTCAGTGCAGTTTAGTGTGATTCAAGTTGTTCAGTGTGATTCACTGTGTTCAGTGTGTTCAGTGGGATTCAGTGTGTTTCATTGTGATTCAGTGCAGTTCAGTGTGATTCAGCGTGTTCAGTGTGATTCAGTGTGTTCAGTGTGTTTCAGTGCACTTCAGTGGGATTCAGGCTGTTCAGTGTGATTCACTGTGTTCAGTGTGATTCAGTGCAGTTCAGTGGGATTCCGGGTGTTCAGTGTTATTCACTGTGTTCAGTGTGATTCAGTGCAGTTCAGTAAGATTCAGTGTGATTCAGTGAGTTAGAATGATTCTTTGCAGTCCAGTGATTTATTGTGATTCAGTGTCATCAGTGTGATTCATTGTGTTCAGAATGATTCAGTGTGTTCAGTGTGAGTCAGTGCATTTAGTGTGTTGAGTGTGTTCAGTGTGATTCAGTGCAATTCAGTGCAGTTCAGTGTGATTCAGTGTGATACAGTGCAGTTCAGTGTGATACATTGTGATGCAGTGCAGTTCATTGTGATTCAGTGCAGTTCAGTGTGATTCAGAGTGTTTCTGAGCAGTTCAGTGTGATTCAGTGTTTTCATTGTGATTCAGTGTGAATCAGTGTGTTCAGTGTGATTCAGTGTAGTTCAGTGTGATTCAGTGCAGTTCAGTGTGATTCAGTGTGTTTCAGTGTGATTCAGTGCAATTCAGTGTGATTCAGTGCAGTTCAGTGTGATTTAGGTTGTTCAGTGTGATTCACTGTGTTCAGTGTGATTCAGTGAAGTTTAGTGTGATTCAATTTGTTCAGTGTGATTCACTGTGTTCAGTGTGTTCAGTAGGATTCAGTGTGTTTCATTGTGATTCAGTGCAGTTCAGTGTGATTCAGGGTGTTCAGTGTGATTCAGTGTGATTCAGTGCATTTCAGTGGGATTCAGGCTGTTCAGTGTGATTCACTGTGTTCAGTGTGATTCAGTGCAGTTCAGTGGGATTCAGGGTGTTCAGTGTTATTCACTGTGTTCAGTGTGATTCAGTGTGTTTCAGTGTGATTCAGTGCAGTTCAGTGTGATTCAGGGTGTTCAGTGTTATTCACTGTATTCAATGTGTTCAGTGTGTTCAATGTGATTCAGTGTGGTCAGTGGGATTCAGTGCAGTGCAGTGTGATTCAGTGCAGTTCAGTGTGATTCAGTGTGTTCACAGTGATTCAGTGTGTTCAGTGCAGTTCATTGTGATTCAGAGTGTTTCTGAGCAGTTCAGTGTGATTCAGTGTTTTCATTGTGATTCAGTGTGAATCAGTGTGTTCAGTGTGATTCAGTGTAGTTCAGTGTGATTCAGTGCAGTTCAGTGTGATTCAGTGTGTTTCAGTGTGATTCAGTGCAATTCAGTGTGATTCAGTGCAGTTCAGTGTGATTTAGGTTGTTCAGTGTGATTCACTGTGTTCAGTGTGATTCAGTGCAGTTTAGTGTGATTCAAGTTGTTCAGTGTGATTCACTGTGTTCAGTGTGTTCAGTGGGATTCAGTGTGTTTCATTGTGATTCAGTGCAGTTCAGTGTGATTCAGCGTGTTCAGTGTGATTCAGTGTGTTCAGTGTGATTCAGTGCACTTCAGTGTGATTCAGGCTGTTCAGTGTGATTCACTGTGTTCAGTGTGATTCAGTGCAGTTCAGTGTGATTCAGTGTGTTCAGAGTGATTCAGTGTGTTCAGTGCAGTTCATTGTGATTCAGAGTGTTTCTGAGCAGTTCAGTGTGATTCAGTGTTTTCATTGTGATTCAGTGTGAATCAGTGTGTTCAGTGTGATTCAGTGTAGTTCAGTGTGATTCAGTGCAGTTCAGTGTGATTCAGTGTGTTTCAGTGTGATTCAGTGCAATTCAGTGTGATTCAGTGCAGTTCAGTGTGATTTAGGTTGTTCAGTGTGATTCACTGTGTTCAGTGTGATTCAGTGCAGTTTAGTGTGATTCAAGTTGTTCAGTGTGATTCACTGTGTTCAGTGTGTTCAGTGGGATTCAGTGTGTTTCATTGTGATTCAGTGCAGTTCAGTGTGATTCAGCGTGTTCAGTGTGATTCAGTGTGTTCAGTGTGATTCAGTGCACTTCAGTGGGATTCAGGCTGTTCAGTGTGATTCACTGTGTTCAGTGTGATTCAGTGCAGTTCAGTGGGATTCAGGGTGTTCAGTGTTATTCACTGTGTTCAGTGTGATTCAGTGCAGTTCAGTAAGATTCAGTGTGATTCAGTGAGTTAGAATGATTCTTTGCAGTCCAGTGATTTATTGTGATTCAGTGTCATCAGTGTGATTCATTGTGTTCAGAATGATTGTGTGTTCAGTGTGAGTCAGTGCATTTAGTGTGTTGAGTGTGTTCAGTGTGATTCAGTGCAATTCAGTGCAGTTCAGTGTGATTCAGTGTGATTCAGTGCAGTTCAGTGTGATTCAGAGTGTTTCTGAGCAGTTCAGTGTGATTCAGTGTTTTCATTGTGATTCAGTGTGAATCAGTGTGTTCAGTGTGATTCAGTGTAGTTCAGTGTGATTCAGTGCAGTTCAGTGTGATTCAGTGTGTTTCAGTGTGATTCAGTGCAATTCAGTGTGATTCAGTGCAGTTCAGTGTGATTTAGGTTGTTCAGTGTGATTCACTGTGTTCAGTGTGATTCAGTGCAGTTTAGTGTGATTCAAGTTGTTCAGTGTGATTCACTGTGTTCAGTGTGTTCAGTGGGATTCAGTGTGTTTCATTGTGATTCAGTGCAGTTCAGTGTGATTCAGGGTGTTCAGTGTGATTCAGTGTGTTCAGTGTGATTCAGTGCATTTCAGTGTGATTCAGGCTGTTCAGTGTGATTCACTGTGTTCAGTGTGATTCAGTGCAGTTCAGTGGGATTCAGGGTGTTCAGTGTTATTCACTGTGTTCAGTGTGATTCAGTGTGTTTCAGTGTGATTAAGTGCAGTTCAGTGTGATTCAGGGTGTTCAGTGTTATTCACTGTATTCAATGTGTTCAGTGTGTTCAATGTGATTCAGTGTGGTCAGTGGGATTCACTGTGTTCAGTGTGATTCAGTGCAGTTTAGTGTGATTCAAGTTGTTCAGTGTGATTCACTGTGTTCAGTGTGTTCAGTGGGATTCAGTGTGTTTCATTGTGATTCAGTGCAGTTCAGTGTGATTCAGGGTGTTCAGTGTGATTCAGTGTGTTCAGTGTGATTCAGTGCATTTCAGTGTGATTCAGGCTGTTCAGTGTGATTCACTGTGTTCAGTGTGATTCAGTGCAGTTCAGTGGGATTCAGGGTGTTCAGTGTTATTCACTGTGTTCAGTGTGATTCAGTGTGTTTCAGTGTGATTAAGTGCAGTTCAGTGTGATTCAGGGTGTTCAGTGTTATTCACTGTATTCAATGTGTTCAGTGTGTTCAATGTGATTCAGTGTGGTCAGTGGGATTCAGTGCAGTGCAGTGTTATTCAGTGCAGTTCAGTGTGATTCAGTGTGTTCAGAGTGATTCAGTGTGTTCAGTGTGATTCAGTGCAGTTCAGTGTGATTCAGTGCAGTTCAGTGTGATTCAGTGCAGTTCAGTGTGATTCAGTGTGATTCAGTGTGATTCAGTGCAGTTCAGTGTGTTCAGTGTGATTCCGTACAGTTCATTGTGATTCAGGTCGTTTGGTGTGATTAAGTGCAGTTCAGCGTGATTCAGTGTGTTCAGTGTGAGTCAATGTGTTTCAGTCTGATTCAGGGTGATTCAGTGTGTTCAGTGTGGTGCAGGGTGATTCACAGTGATTAAGTGTGTTTCAGTGTGATTCAGAGTGTATCCGTGCAGGTCAGTGTGATTCAGTGTGTTTCTGAGCAGTTCAGTGTGATTCAGTGTTTTCATTGTGATTCAGTGTGGATCAGTGTGTTCAGTGTGATTCAGAGTGTTTCTGAGCAGTTCAGTGTGATTCAGTGTTTTCATTGTGATTCAGTGTGGATCAGTGTGTTCAGTGTGATTCAGTGCAGTTCAGTGTGATTCAGTGCAGTTCAGTGCGATTCAGTGTGATTCAGTGCAGTTCAGTTTGATTCAGTGCAGTTCAGTGTGATTCAGTGCAGTTCAGTGTGATTCAGTGTGTTCAGTGTGATTCAGTGCAATTCAGTTTGATTCAGTGCAGTTCAGTGTGATTCAGTGCAGTTCAGTAAGATTCAGTGTGATTCAGTGAGTTTAGAATGATTCTTTGCAGTCCAGTGATTTATTGTGATTCAGTGTGTTCAGTGTGATTCATTGTGTTCAGAGTGATTCAGTGTGTTCAGTGTGATTCAATGCATTTAGTGTGTTGAGTGTGTTCAGTGTTATTCAGTGCGATTCAGTGCAGTTCAGTGTGATTCAGTGTGATACAGTGCAGTTCAGTGTGATACATTGTGATGCAGTGCAGTTCATTGTGATTCAGTGTGATTCAGTGCAGTCCAGTGTGATTCAGAGTGTTTCTGAGCAGTTCAGTGTGATTCAGTGTTTTCATTGTGATTCAGTGTGAATCAGTGTGTTCAGTGTGATTCAGTGCAGTTCAGTGTGATTCAGTGCAGTTCAGTGTGATTCAGTGTGTTTCAGTGTGATTGTGTGTTCAGTGTGATTCAGTGCAGTTCAGTGTGATTCAGTGCAGTTCAGTGAGATTCAGTTTGATTCAGTGCAGTTCAGAGTGATTCAGTGTATTCAGTGTGATTCAGTGTTCCAGTGTGATTCAGTGTGTTCAGTGTGATTCAGTGCAGTTCAGTGTGTTCAGTGTGATTCAGGTTGTTCAGTTTCGTGCAGTGTGATTCAGTGTGTTCAGTGCGATTCAGTGTGTTCAGAGTGATTCAGTGCGTGTCAGTGTGATTCAGTGTTTTCAGTGTGAGTCAATGTGTTTCAGTCTGATTCAGGGTGATTCAGTGTGTTCAGTGTGAGTCAATGTGTTTCAATCTGCTTCAGGATATTTCAGTGTGTGTTCATTGTGAGTCAGTGGAGTTCAGTGTGATTCAATTCAGCTGAGTGCGATTCAGTGTGCTTCAGTGTGATTCAGTGCAGTTCAGAGTGATTCAGTGTGTTTAGTGTGGTTCATTGCAGTTCAGTGTGATTCAGTGTGTTCAGTGTGATTCACAGTGTTTCAGTGCATGTCAGTGTGTTCAGTGTGATTCAATGGAGTTCAGTGCGATTCAGTGCAGCTCAGTGTGATTCAGTGTGTCAGTGTGATTCAGTGTGATTCAGTACAGTTCAGTGCAGTTCAGTGTTCAGTGTGATTCAGGTTGATTCAGTGCTATTCAGTGAAGTTCAGTGTAGTTCAGTGTGATTCAGTGCAGTTCAGTGTGATTCAGTGTGTTGAGTGTGACTCAGTGTGTTTCAGTCTGATTCAGGGTGCTTCAAGGTGATTAAGTGCAGTTCAGTGCAATTCATTGTGATTCACTGTGTTCAGTGTGTTTCAGTGTTATTCAGAGTGTATCATTGCCGTTCAGTGTGATTCAGTGTGTTCAGTATGATTCAGTGCAGTTCAGTGTGATTCAGTGTGTTCAGTGTGATTCATTGTGTTCAGCAGGATTCAGTGCAGTTCAGTGTGTTCAGTGCAGTTCATTGCGATTCAGTGCAGTTCAGTGTGATTCAGTGCAGTTCAGTTTGATTCAGTGTGTTTCAGTCTGATTCAGGGTGATTCACTGTGTTCAGTGTGTTTCAGTGTGATTCAGAGTGTATCAGTGCATTTCAGTGTGTTCAGTGTGATTCAATGAAGTTCAGTGTGATTCAGTGCAGCTCAGTGTGATTCAGTGTGGTTCAGTGTGATTCAGTGTGTTCAGGATGATTTAGTGCAGTTCAGTGTGATTCAGTGCAGTTTAGTGTGATTCAGTGTGATTCAGTGCAGTTCAGTGTGATTCAGGTTGTTCAGTGTGATTCACTGTGTTCAGTGGGATTCAGCGCAGTCCAGTCATTCATTGTGATTCAGTGTGTTCAGTGTGTTCAGTGTGATTCAGTGCAGTTCAGTGGGATTCAGGGTGTTCAGTGTGATTCACTGTGTTCAGTGTGATTCAGTGTGGTCAGTGGGATTCAGTGCAGTGCAGTGTGATTCAGTGCAGTTCAGTGTGATTCAGTGTGTTCAGTGTGATTCAGTGCAGTTCAGTGTAATTCAGGTCGTTTGGTGTGATTCAGTGCAGTTCAGCATGATTCAGTGCAGTTCAGGGTGATTCAGTGTGTTCAGTGTGAGTCAATGTGTTTCAGTCTGATTAAGGGTGATGCAGTGTGTTCAGTGTGGTGCTGGGTGATTCAAGGTGATTAATTGTGTTTCAGTCTGATTCAGAGTGTATCAGTGCAGTTCAGTGTGATTCAGAGTGTTTCTGAGCAGTTCAGTGTGATTCAGAGTGTTTCTGAGCAGTTCAGTGTGATTCAGTGTTTTCATTGTGATTCAGTGTGATTCAGTGCAGTTCAGGGTGATTCAGTGTGTTCAGTGTGAGTCAATGTGTTTCAGTCTGATTCAGGGTGATGCAGTGTGTTCAGTGTGGTGCAGGGTGATTCAAGGTGATTAAGTGTGTTTCAGTGTGATTCAGAGTGTATCAGTGCAGTTCAGTGTGATTCAGTGTGTTTCTGATCATTTCAGTGTGATTCAGTGTTTTCATTGTGATTCAGTGTGAATCAGTGTGTTCAGTGTGATTCAGTGCAGTTCACTGTGATTCAGTGCAGTTCAGTGTGATTCAGTGTTTTTCAGTGTGATTGTGTGTTCAATGTGATTCAGTGTAGTTCAGTGTGTTCAGTGCAGTTCAGTTTGATTCAGTGCAGTTCAGTATGATTCAGTGTGACTCAGTGAGTTTAGAATGATTCATTGCAGTCCAGTGATTCATTGTGATTAAGTGTGTTCAGTGTGATTCAGTGAAGTTCAGTGTGATTTATTGTGTTCAGAGTGATTCAGTGTGTTCAGTGTGATTCAGTGTGATACAGTGCAGTTCAGTGTGATTCAGTGCAGTTCAGTGTGATTCAGTGTTTTCATTGTGATTCAGTGTGAATCAGTGTGTTCAGTGTGATTCAGTGCAGTTCAGTGTGATTCAGTGCAGTTCAGTGTGATTCAGTGTGATACAGTGCAGTTCAGTGTGATTCAGAGTGTATCAGTGCAGTTCAGTGTGATTCAGAGTGTTTCTGAGCAGTTCAGTGTGATTCAGTGTTTTCATTGTGATTCAGTGTGGTCAGTGTGATTCAGTTTGGTCAGAGTGATTCAGTGTGTTCAGTGTGATTCAGTGCAGTTCAGTGTGATTCAGGTCGTTTGGTGTGATTCAGTGCAGTTCAGCGTGATTCAGTGCAGTTCAGGGTGATTCAGTGTGTTCAGTGTGAGTCAATGTGTTTCAGTCTGATTCAGGGTGATGCAGTGTGTTCAGTGTGGTGCAGGGTGATTCAAGGTGATTAAGTGTGTTTCAGTGTGATTCAGAGTGTATCAGTGCAGTTCAGTGTGATTCAGAGTGTTTCTGAGCAGTTCAGTGTGATTCAGTGTTTTCATTGTGATTCAGTGTGATTGTGTGTTCAGTGTGATTCAGTGCAGTTCACTGTGATTCAGTGCAGTTCAGTGTGATTCAGTGTGTTTCAGTGTGATTGTGTGTTCAATGTGATTCAGTGTAGTTCAGAGTGATTCAGTGTGATTCAGTGTGTTCAGTGTGTTCAGTGTGATTCAGTGCAGTTCAGAGTGTTTCAGTGTGTTCAGTGTGATTCAGTGGTTCAGTCTGATTCAGTGTTTTCAGTGTGATTCAGTGCAGTTCAGTGTGTTCAGTGTGATTCAGGTTGTTCAGTTTGGTGCAGTGTGATTCAGTGTGTTCAGTGCGATTCAGTGTGTTCAGAGTGATTCAGTGTGTGTCAGTGTGATTCAGTGTATTCAGTGTGAGTCAGTGTGTTTCAGTCTGATTCAGGGTGATTCAGTGTGTGTCAGTGTGATTCAGTGTGTTCAGTGTGCGTCAATGTGTTTCAATCTGATTCAGGATGTTTCAGTGTGTTCAGTGTGATTCAGTGTGTTCAGAGTGATTCAGTATGTGTCAGTGTGATTCAGTGTGTTCAGTGTGATTCAGTGCAGTTCAGTGTGATTCAGTGTGTTTCAGTGTGATTCAGTGTATTCAGTGCAGTTCAGAGTGATTCAGTGTGTTCAGTGTGATTCAGTGTTTCAGTGTGATTCAGTGTGTTCAGTGTGATTCAGTACAGTTCATTGCAGTTCAGTGTATTCAGTGTGATTCAGGTTGTTCAGTTTGGTGCAGTGCGATTCAGTGTGTTCAGAGTGATTCAGTGTGTGTCAGTGTGATTCAGTGTGTGTCAGTGTGAGTCAGTGTGTTTCAGTCTGATTCAGGGTGATTCAGTGTGTGTCAGTGTGATTCAGTGTGTTCAGTGTGTGCCAATGTGTTTCAGTCTGATTCAGGATGTTTCAGTGTGCTTCAGTGTGATTCAGTGAAGTTCAGTGTGATTCAGTGTGTTCAGTGTGATTCAGTGTGTTCCGAGTGATTCAGTATGTGTCAGTGTTATTCAGTGTGTTCAGTGTGATTCAGGTTGTTCAGTTTGGTGCAGTGTGATTCAGTGTGTTCAGTGTGATTCAGTGTGTTCAAAGTGATTCAGTGTGTGTCAGTGTGATTCAGTGCGTTCAGTGTGAGTCAAAGTGGTTCAGTCTGATTCAGGGTGCTTCAGAGTGTGTCAGTGGGATTCAGTGTGTTCAGTGTGAGTCAGTGTGTTTCAATCTGATTCAGGATGTTTCAGTGTGTTCATTGTGATTCAGTGGAGTTCAGTGTGATTCAATTCAGCTGAGTGGGATTCAGTGTGTTCAGTGGGATTCAGTGCAGTTCAGAGTGATTCAGTGTGTTTAGTGTGGTTCATTGCAGTTCAGTGTGATTCAGTGTGTTCAGTGTGATTCAGAGTGTTTCAGTGCATTTCAGTGTATTCAGTGTGATTCAATGGAGTTCAGTGCGATTCAGTGCAGCTCAGTGTGATTCAGTGTATCAGTGTGATTTAGTTTGATTCAGAGTGTATCATTGCAGTTCAATGTGATTCAGTGCAGTTCAGTGTGATTCAGTGCAGTTCAGTGTGATTCAGTGCAGTTCAGTGTGATTCAGTGTGTTCAGTGTGATTCAGTACAGTTCAGTGTGTTCAGTGTGATTCAGGGTGTTCAGTTTGGTGCAGTGTGATTCAGTGTGTTCAGAGTGATTCAGTGTGTGTCCGTTTGATTCAGTGTGTTCAGTGTGAGTCAATGAGTTTCAGTCTGATTCAGGGTGATTCTGTGTGTGTCAGTGTGATTCAGTGTGTTCAGTGTGAGTCAGTGTTTTTCAATCTGATTCAGGATGATTCATTGTGTTCATTGTGATTCAGTGGAGTTCAGTGTGATTCAATTAAGCTGAGTGCGATACAGTGTGCTTCAGTGTGATTCAGTGAAGGTCAGTGCAATTCAGGGTGTTCAGTGTGATTCAGTGTGTTCAGTGTGGTTCAGAGTGATTCAGTGTGTTTAGTGTGGCTCATTGCAGTTCAGTGTGATTCAGTGCAGTTCAGTGTGATTCAGTGTGTTCAGTGTGATTCAGTGCAACTCAGTGTGATTCAGAGTGTATCGTTGCAGTTCAGTGTGATTCAGTGTGTTCAGGATGATTCAGTGCAGTTCAGTGTGTTCAGTGCAGTTCAGTGTGTTTCAGTGTGATTCAGTGCGATTCAGTCCAGTTCAGTAAGATTCAGTGTGATTCAGTGCAGTTCAGTGTGATTCAGTGCAGTTCAGTGTGATTCAGTGCAGTTCAGTGTGATTCATTGTGTTCAGTAGGATTCAGTGCACTTCATTGTGATTCAGTGCAGTTCAGTGTGTTCAGTGCAGTTCAGTGTGTTTCAGTGTGATTCAGTGCGATTCAGTCCAGTTCAGTAAGATTCAGTGTGATTCAGTGCACTTCATTGTGATTCAGTGCAGTTCAGTGTGATTCAGTGCAGTTCAGTGTGATTCACTGTGTTTCAGTGTGATTCAGTGTGTTCAGTATGATTCAGTGCAGTTCAGTGTGTTCAGTGCAGTTCAGTGTGTTTCAGTGTGATTCAGTGCCGTTCAGTGTGATTCAGTGCAGTTCAGTGTGATTCAGTGCAGTTCAGTTTGATTCACTGTGTTTCAGTGTGATTCAGTGTGTTCAGTATGATTCAGTGCAGTTCAGTGTGTTCAGTGCAGTTCAGTGTGTTTCAGTGTGATTCAGTGCCGTTCAGTGTGATTCATTGTGTTCAGTACGATTCAGTGCAGTTCATTGTGATTCAGTGCAGTTCAGTGTCATTCAGAGTGTTTCTGAGCAGTTCAGTGTGATTCAGTGTTTTCATTGTGATTCAGTGTGATTCAGTGCAGTTCAGTGTGATTCAGTGTTTTCATTGTGATTCAGTGTGAATCAGGGTGTTCAGTGTGATTTAGTGCAGTTCAGTGTGATTCAGTGTGTTTCAGTGTATTCAGTGTGATTCAGTGTTTCAGTGTGATTCAGTGTATTCAGTGTGATTCAGTGTTTCAGTGTGATTCAGTGTATTCAGTGTGATTCAGTGTTTCAGTGCAGTTCAGTGTGTTCAGTGTGATTCAGGTTGTTCAGTTTGGTGCAGTGTGATTCAGTGTGTTCAGAGTGATTCAGTGTGTGTCAGTGTGTTCAGTGTGATTTAGTGCAGTTCAGTGTGATTCAGTGTGTTTCAGTGTATTCAGTGTGATTCAGTGTTTCAGTGTGATTCAGTGTATTCAGTGTGATTCAGTGCAGTTCAGTGTAATTCAGTGCAGTTCAGTGTGATTCAGTGCAGTTCAGTGCAGTTCAGTGTGATTCAGTGTGATTCACTATGTTCAGTGTGATTCAGGGTGTTCAGTGTGATTCAGTGCAGTTCAGTGTGATTCAGTGTAGTTCAATGTGATTCAGTGCAGTTCAGTGTGATTCAGTGCAGTTCAGTGTGATTCAGTGTGTTCAGTGTAATTCAGTGTGTTCAGTGTGATTCAGTGCAGTTCAGTGTGATTCAGTGTGTTCAGTGTAATTCAGTGCAGTTCAGTGTCTTCAGTTTGATTTAGTGCAGTTCAATGTGTTCAGTGTGATTCAGTGCAGTTCAGTGTGATTTAGTGTGATTCACTATGTTCAGTGTGATTCAGGGTGTTCAGTGTGATTCAGTGCAGTTCAGTGTGATTCAGTGCATTTCAGGGTGATTCAGTGTGTTCAGTGTGATTCAGGGTGTTCAGTGTTATTCAGTACAGTTCAGTGTGATTCAGGGTGTTCAGTGTAATTCAGTGCAGTTCAGTGTGATTCAGTGCATTTCAGTGTGATTCAGGGTGTTCAGTGTGATTCAGGGTGTTCAGTGTTATTCAGTGCAGTTCAGTGTGATTCAGAGCAGTTCAGTGCATTTCAGTGTGATTCACTATGTTCAGTGTGATTCAGTGTGTTCAGTGTGATTCAGTGCAGTTCAGTGTGATTCAGTGCGGTTCAGTGTGATTTAGTGTGATTCAGGGTGTTCAGTGTGATTCAGTGCAGTTCATTGTGATTCAGTGCAGTTCAGTGTGATTCAGTGCAGTTCAGTGTGATTCAGTGCAGTTCAGTGTGATTTAGTGTGATTCAGGGTGTTCAGTGTGATTCAGTGCAGTTCATTGTGATTCAGTGCAGTTCAGTGTGATTCAGTGCAGTTCAGTGTGCAGCGCAGTTCACTGTGTTCAGTTTGATTCAGTGCAGTTCAGTGTGATTCAGTGTGATTCACTATGTTCAGTGGAATTCAGTTTGTTCAGTGTGATTCAGTGCAGTTCAGTGTGATTCAGTGCAGTTCAGTGTGATTCAGTGTTTTCATTGTGATTCAGTGTGAATCAGTGTGTTCAGTGTGATTCAGTGCAGTTCAGTGTGATTCAGTGCAGTTCAGTGTGATTCAGTGTGATACAGTGCAGTTCAGTGTGATTCAGTGCAGTTCAGTGTGATTCAGAGTGTATCAGTGCAGTTCAGTGTGATTCAGAGTGTTTCTGAGCAGTTCAGTGTGATTCAGTGTTTTCATTGTGATTCAGTGTGGTCAGTGTGATTCAGTTTGGTCAGAGTGATTCAGTGTGTTCAGTGTGATTCAGTGCAGTTCAGTGTGATTCAGGTCGTTTGGTGTGATTCAGTGCAGTTCAGCGTGATTCAGTGCAGTTCAGGGTGATTCAGTGTGTTCAGTGTGAGTCAATGTGTTTCAGTCTGATTCAGGGTGATGCAGTGTGTTCAGTGTGGTGCAGGGTGATTCAAGGTGATTAAGTGTGTTTCAGTGTGATTCAGAGTGTATCAGTGCAGTTCAGTGTGATTCAGAGTGTTTCTGAGCAGTTCAGTGTGATTCAGTGTTTTCATTGTGATTCAGTGTGATTGTGTGTTCAGTGTGATTCAGTGCAGTTCACTGTGATTCAGTGCAGTTCAGTGTGATTCAGTGTGTTTCAGTGTGATTGTGTGTTCAATGTGATTCAGTGTAGTTCAGAGTGATTCAGTGTGATTCAGTGTGTTCAGTGTGATTCAGTGCAGTTCAGAGTGTTTCAGTGTGTTCAGTGTGATTCAGTGGTTCAGTCTGATTCAGTGTTTTCAGTGTGATTCAGTACAGTTCAGTGCAGTTCAGTGTGTTCAGTGTGATTCAGGTTGTTCAGTTTGGTGCAGTGTGATTCAGTGTGTTCAGTGCGATTCAGTGTGTTCAGAGTGATTCAGTGTGTGTCAGTGTGATTCAGTGTATTCAGTGTGAGTCAGTGTGTTTCAGTCTGATTCAGGGTGATTCAGTGTGTGTCAGTGTGATTCAGTGTGTTCAGTGTGCGTCAATGTGTTTCAATCTGATTCAGGATGTTTCAGTGTGTTCAGTGTGATTCAGTGTGTTCAGAGTGATTCAGTATGTGTCAGTGTGATTCAGTGTGTTCAGTGTGATTCAGTGCAGTTCAGTGTGATTCAGTGTGTTTCAGTGTGATTCAGTGTATTCAGTGCAGTTCAGAGTGATTCAGTGTGTTCAGTGTGATTCAGTGTTTCAGTGTGATTCAGTGTGTTCAGTGTGATTCAGTACAGTTCATTGCAGTTCAGTGTATTCAGTGTGATTCAGGTTGTTCAGTTTGGTGCAGTGCGATTCAGTGTGTTCAGAGTGATTCAGTGTGTGTCAGTGTGATTCAGTGTGTGTCAGTGTGAGTCAGTGTGTTTCAGTCTGATTCAGGGTGATTCAGTGTGTGTCAGTGTGATTCAGTGTGTTCAGTGTGTGCCAATGTGTTTCAGTCTGATTCAGGATGTTTCAGTGTGCTTCAGTGTGATTCAGTGAAGTTCAGTGTGATTCAGTGTGTTCAGTGTGATTCAGTGTGTTCCGAGTGATTCAGTATGTGTCAGTGTTATTCAGTGTGTTCAGTGTGATTCAGGTTGTTCAGTTTGGTGCAGTGTGATTCAGTGTGTTCAGTGTGATTCAGTGTGTTCAAAGTGATTCAGTGTGTGTCAGTGTGATTCAGTGCGTTCAGTGTGAGTCAAAGTGGTTCAGTCTGATTCAGGGTGCTTCAGAGTGTGTCAGTGGGATTCAGTGTGTTCAGTGTGAGTCAGTGTGTTTCAATCTGATTCAGGATGTTTCAGTGTGTTCATTGTGATTCAGTGGAGTTCAGTGTGATTCAATTCAGCTGAGTGGGATTCAGTGTGTTCAGTGGGATTCAGTGCAGTTCAGAGTGATTCAGTGTGTTTAGTGTGGTTCATTGCAGTTCAGTGTGATTCAGTGTGTTCAGTGTGATTCAGAGTGTTTCAGTGCATTTCAGTGTATTCAGTGTGATTCAATGGAGTTCAGTGCGATTCAGTGCAGCTCAGTGTGATTCAGTGTATCAGTGTGATTTAGTTTGATTCAGAGTGTATCATTGCAGTTCAATGTGATTCAGTGCAGTTCAGTGTGATTCAGTGCAGTTCAGTGTGATTCAGTGCAGTTCAGTGTGATTCAGTGTGTTCAGTGTGATTCAGTACAGTTCAGTGTGTTCAGTGTGATTCAGGGTGTTCAGTTTGGTGCAGTGTGATTCAGTGTGTTCAGAGTGATTCAGTGTGTGTCCGTTTGATTCAGTGTGTTCAGTGTGAGTCAATGAGTTTCAGTCTGATTCAGGGTGATTCTGTGTGTGTCAGTGTGATTCAGTGTGTTCAGTGTGAGTCAGTGTTTTTCAATCTGATTCAGGATGATTCATTGTGTTCATTGTGATTCAGTGGAGTTCAGTGTGATTCAATTAAGCTGAGTGCGATACAGTGTGCTTCAGTGTGATTCAGTGAAGGTCAGTGCAATTCAGGGTGTTCAGTGTGATTCAGTGTGTTCAGTGTGGTTCAGAGTGATTCAGTGTGTTTAGTGTGGCTCATTGCAGTTCAGTCTGATTCAGTGCAGTTCAGTGTGATTCAGTGTGTTCAGTGTGATTCAGTGCAACTCAGTGTGATTCAGAGTGTATCGTTGCAGTTCAGTGTGATTCAGTGTGTTCAGGATGATTCAGTGCAGTTCAGTGTGTTCAGTGCAGTTCAGTGTGTTTCAGTGTGATTCAGTCCAGTTCAGTAAGATTCAGTGTGATTCAGTGCAGTTCAGTGTGATTCAGTGCAGTTCAGTGTGATTCAGTGCAGTTCAGTGTGATTCATTGTGTTCAGTAGGATTCAGTGCACTTCATTGTGATTCAGTGCAGTTCAGTGTGTTCAGTGCAGTTCAGTGTGTTTCAGTGTGATTCAGTGCGATTCAGTCCAGTTCAGTAAGATTCAGTGTGATTCAGTGCACTTCATTGTGATTCAGTGCAGTTCAGTGTGATTCAGTGCAGTTCAGTGTGATTCACTGTGTTTCAGTGTGATTCAGTGTGTTCAGTATGATTCAGTGCAGTTCAGTGTGTTCAGTGCAGTTCAGTGTGTTTCAGTGTGATTCAGTGCCGTTCAGTGTGATTCAGTGCAGTTCAGTGTGATTCAGTGCAGTTCAGTTTGATTCACTGTGTTTCAGTGTGATTCAGTGTGTTCAGTATGATTCAGTGCAGTTCAGTGTGTTCAGTGCAGTTCAGTGTGTTTCAGTGTGATTCAGTGCCGTTCAGTGTGATTCATTGTGTTCAGTACGATTCAGTGCAGTTCATTGTGATTCAGTGCAGTTCAGTGTCATTCAGAGTGTTTCTGAGCAGTTCAGTGTGATTCAGTGTTTTCATTGTGATTCAGTGTGATTCAGTGCAGTTCAGTGTGATTCAGTGTTTTCATTGTGATTCAGTGTGAATCAGGGTGTTCCGTGTGATTTAGTGCAGTTCAGTGTGATTCAGTGTGTTTCAGTGTATTCAGTGTGATTCAGTGTTTCAGTGTGATTCAGTGTATTCAGTGTGATTCAGTGTTTCAGTGTGATTCAGTGTATTCAGTGTGATTCAGTGTTTCAGTGCAGTTCAGTGTGTTCAGTGTGATTCAGGTTGTTCAGTTTGGTGCAGTGTGATTCAGTGTGTTCAGAGTGATTCAGTGTGTGTCAGTGTGTTCAGTGTGATTTAGTGCAGTTCAGTGTGATTCAGTGTGTTTCAGTGTATTCAGTGTGATTCAGTGTTTCAGTGTGATTCAGTGTATTCAGTGTGATTCAGTGCAGTTCAGTGTAATTCAGTGCAGTTCAGTGTGATTCAGTGCAGTTCAGTGCAGTTCAGTGTGATTCAGTGTGATTCACTATGTTCAGTGTGATTCAGGGTGTTCAGTGTGATTAAGTGCAGTTCAGTGTGATTCAGTGTAGTTCAATGTGATTCAGTGCAGTTCAGTGTGATTCAGTGCAGTTCAGTGTGATTCAGTGTGTTCAGTGTAATTCAGTGTGTTCAGTGTGATTCAGTGCAGTTCAGTGTGATTCAGTGTGTTCAGTGTAATTCAGTGCAGTTCAGTGTCTTCAGTTTGATTTAGTGCAGTTCAATGTGTTCAGTGTGATTCAGTGCAGTTCAGTGTGATTTAGTGTGATTCACTATGTTCAGTGTGATTCAGGGTGTTCAGTGTGATTCAGTGCAGTTCAGTGTGATTCAGTGCATTTCAGGGTGATTCAGTGTGTTCAGTGTGATTCAGGGTGTTCAGTGTTATTCAGTACAGTTCAGTGTGATTCAGGGTGTTCAGTGTAATTCAGTGCAGTTCAGTGTGATTCAGTGCATTTCAGTGTGATTCAGTGTGTTCAGTGTGATTCAGGGTGTTCAGTGTTATTCAGTGCAGTTCAGTGTGATTCAGTGCAGTTCAGTGCATTTCAGTGTGATTCACTATGTTCAGTGTGATTCAGTGTGTTCAGTGTGATTCAGTGCAGTTCAGTGTGATTCAGTGCGGTTCAGTGTGATTTAGTGTGATTCAGGGTGTTCAGTGTGATTCAGTGCAGTTCATTGTGATTCAGTGCAGTTCAGTGTGATTCAGTGCAGTTCAGTGTGATTTAGTGTGATTCAGGGTGTTCAGTGTGATTCAGTGCAGTTCATTGTGATTCAGTGCAGTTCAGTGTGATTCAGTGCAGTTCAGTGTGCAGCGCAGTTCACTGTGTTCAGTTTGATTCAGTGCAGTTCAGTGTGATTCAGTGCAGTTCAGTGTGTTCAGTGCAATTCAGTGCAGTTCAGTGTGATTCAGTGCAGTTCAGTGTGCAGTGCAGGTCAGTGTGATTCAGTGTGATTCACTATGTTCATTGTGATTCAGTGTGATTCACTATGTTCAGTGTGATTCAGTGCAGTTCAGTGTGATTCAGTGTGATTCACTATGTTCAGTGGAATTCAGTTTGTTCAGTGTGATTCAGTGTGAATCAGTGCAGGTCAGTGGAATTCAGTTTGTTCAGTGTGATTCAGTGT